>NC_083112.1:45954072-46255676 GCF_949774975.1 Lagenorhynchus albirostris | reverse complement strand
AAATATCTTTTAAAACTAATATACCACAACCTAATTATGTTAAAATGAAAATCTTCACTCACCTAACCCCTCACAATTAGAGATGTCTTCCTTTCAGGTCCTAGAGCATATTATTTAATCACTGATCTAAAAAGCTTTTCAGTCTAATTCATTTTAACCTTTTTTTTTTCTTCTACATTCCATGTAGATTATAAGCCTCTTGGTGCTGGAAAACCAGTCATCACTACACCTGTTGGGAACCAGGTATGGGAGAGGAACAGAGCAGAGGAAGTATAGGTGGGAAACCGGAGTTAATGCAGTGGTGCAGACAGGAGAAATGGCCATTTGATGTAGGTGGTAGGAAACAGATTAGAAAGAAATAGATGTCTAAAGATGCTTCGGAACTGAGATTCAGAATCCTTGAAGATTGATAGCCTATGGTAGGTGGGACAGGCAAGGGTCTAGAAGTCTTTTTCTCTGGCATGGGGAGCTGGGTGAAAAGCTGCCCTTTACTGACCCAGGGAACCTGGAAATGGAGAAGTTTGGGGGAGAAAGTTGCTGTGGGCATGTTATGTTTAACCTTACTTTAAGAACAGGACTGAATAACCGAAGTAACCCTGACAAAAAAGAACAAAGCTGGAGGCATCATGCTTCTGAATCTCAAACTATGGTACAAAGCTATAATAACAAAAACGCTGTGGTACTGGTGCAAAAATGGACATGTTGACCAGTGAGACATAATAGAGTGCCCAGAATTAAACCCTGGCATATACAGTCAACTAATATTTGACAAGGGAGCCAAGAATATCCAATGGGAAAAGGATAGTCTCTTTAACAAATGGTGCTGGGAATTCAGAAACAAACATAAGTATATGATGGAGATGGATTCTAAATAGTAGGGGAAATGAGAGAATGTTTATTAGATGATGTTGGGAAAGCTAGATTACTCCATAAAAAAGTACTTATATTTTTATGTTCTAAAATATTGAAAATAAATTCCAGATGGATTAACCTGAAAGATAAATTCTAAACCTGGACAAGTGTAGAACTCTTGACGCAAAATGATTCTATCCAAATCTCTGCACTGAGAGACAACCAAACTCTAGCATAACTTCTACCAGAATAAAGCTGTGTCTCTAAGATGACTCCAGGCCCCTCTAAAATGCCTACCTGAGAAGGCTCAGCATTGCCAGGAAAACTTACTGTTTGTTCCAGCCAAAACCTGGTGAGAGGCAGATAGGCCCCTGTGATGGTTAATTTTATGTGTCACCTCGAATGGGCCATAGGGTACCCAGATATTAGGTCAAACATTATTCTGTGTGTATGTGTGAGTGTGTTTTTGAATTAAATTAACATTTGAATGGTAGACTTGAATAAAGCAGATTGCTCTCCCTAATGGAGGTGGGCCTCATCCAATCAGTTGAAAGCATGAATAAAACAAAAAGGCTGACCCTTTAAATAAGAGGGAACTCCTCCTACAACCATTTCTTATGGTTGAGCTACAACATTGTTTCTTTCTAACCTTCAGACTCATAGACTTCAGAAACATTGGCTTTTCTTGGGTCTCAAGCCTACCAGGTTTGGGACTGGAACTGTCTCCTGGTTCTCAGCCCTTCACACTTGGACTGGAACTGTACATTGCCTCTCCTGGGTCTCTTGCTTGTCTGCTGCAGACCTTAGGACTTTTGAAACTCTATAATCATGTGAGCTACTTCTTTATAACAAATCTCTCTCTCTCTCTCTCTCCCCCCTCCCTCTCTCTCTCTCTCTCCCCCCTCCCTCTCTCTCTAAATATATCTATATCTACATCGACATCTATCTATCTATCTATTTCCTATACGCACATTCTATCAATCCTGTTTCTTTGGAGAACGCTGACTAATACAGTCCCTGAATCAGCATTTAGAGCAGTGACTTTAGAAAGCTTTCAATTATAAATCCTTTCTCTGCCCTTTGAGATATAAAACTCCTACCCCAAACTGTTTACTCAAGGCTTTGATAACCATCTCTTTAAAATACAAACATTCAGGGAGAAAACTCTGACTCTCTCTCCCATTCCCTCTTGGAAGGTAAAGGCCTAACTTCCGTGGGCACCTTGCTTCAGTTTATACCACTACTTCCTGTTGTAGAGATACGAGAGGTTTTTTTTTCTCCTCTGGATAATATGTCAATTAACAAATCCAGGTGGCCTAGTCACATGGCCTAAGTTCCCGTCATGTTCCTCAGTGCCTTTCCCTTAGCACCCCTCAGCTTTTAAAAAGTCTAGAGACTTTTGTTTCAGTGAAATTGAGTTCAGTTTATGCTGAACCCTCTTCCTTATTACAAAAGTATTACTGACTTTAGTCCATATCTCTTTCACTACTGTCCGGCTTTGTTTCCACTGGACAGGCTAATGGAAGAAAATAAAGAAAAATGTTTTTGTGACTTTAGGTGGGGGTGGGAAGAATACTTCTTAAACAATAACTCAAAAGCATAAACCATAAGGAAAAGTAATAGATTGGCTACATAAAAATAAAATCTTCTGCTCAATGAATAACAACATAAATATGGTCAACATGTGGATAACTGACTAGGAGAAGATATTTGCAAGACCTAACCTAGTATTTCAAATATACAAGCAAAGCCTGTAAATCCATAAGAAATGGAGATGGTATCCTATAGAAAAATAAGCAAAGGATATGAATAAGGACTCCATGGAGATGGCAGAGAAGTATGAAAGCAGAAATCAAGTTCACTCACTAATGGTCAGAAAAATGTGGAGTAAAACTACAATGCAAAATCTCTTTACACTTAGAGTGGAAAAACTGAGAAATGGTTGGGTAATGGTAAGGTCAATGAGGATGTGAGAAAATAGTACAATCATTCTAGAAAGCAATCTAGCAGTATTAGTGCAATTAGTTACAGTGTCTCCTTCTACAAGAAATGTACTTCCAGGAAGCTCTTATTTACAGTTTCACAGGAGAACATGAGCAAGTGACTGAATTTGTAGTAACAGGATGATGAAAGTTATTTAGGCGACTATCTCTCAGAGAGTGGATGCATGGAATATTATGCAGCAGTCAGAGACAATGAACTAAATGTACACACAGAAACATGAGTAGATTTTATCAACATAGTGTTGACTCAAATACGATACACTAAGATCCCTAGTATAATATCATTTATGTAAATTAAGAATGATACATGCATAAAACAATTCAATATTTCTTTTCAAGACTACTTACATACAGAGTATGCACTGTGTTTTTATGTGTTAGATAATCAGAGAAAGAAGGGGAATAGGATGAAGAAATTAAATGAGACAAGAGAGGGATCTTCTAAGGTCTTAGGGGGTCATGATCTGAGGAGAATGATGAATTCAATACCCATTGAAATCTAATTTAAAAAGTAGAGAAGTCTAAGTTCAAATATCTTTGATGGACTTTTTCTTATAGTTTTACATTGTTTTATGTTTGCATAGTTCTGTATTTTGTAGATTTGAGAAAATTTTAGCCTGAGAACTAGTGATTTCATACTCATGATATATCTAATTATTTTCATAAAACTGGAAAAGATCCCTAGTATAATAATGGATAATATTTATTTTTTACAAGGAACCGACACTCTCAGTAATTTACACCCATTACTCCATTTTATTCTCAAGTCAGCCTTATAAGGTAAATTCTACCATCTTTACAGATAAGCAGACTGAGGCATAGCAAGATTAAGTAGCTTGCCCAAGATTAGCTAGTAAATGACAAAGACAATAGTAGATGAAGTTATAGAATCTTTGCTTTCTAAATTCAAAGATGATGCAATTAAGCTGTACAAGACAGGCACCCAGCCACCATAACTATTCAGATTCTACATGAAATAATAGTTAAATAATACAAACACCAGGCAGACTGTGCTCCAGTTCACTCCATAGGTATTATTTTCTTCAAAAAGGTAAAAGTCTGATGAATTCTGTCTTTAAGCAGTGAACTTTACTCATTTCCAGATTACTCTCGTATCAGCTTGTTAACTATTTCTTCAACAACCATCTCTCCTCAACAATTTGTAGGGTTAGCTTTCTTTGTTACTTAAGCAAAAGAAAATTTTTAGGCGTTGTTGTTCCACTTACTGATTACTTTTACTACTTTTACCTCTACTTCATTTCTTTGAGAAAACATTTAAGATCAAATTAAAGCTGTTTGCAGCACCCATCCATCTGTCATTATTTGAACACATTGATGAATACTTTTCAGGTGAAGAGATAAGGCTGATTTCTTATGGAATGATGAGATGTAGAGAAACTGAAATTACGGTATGATTTTGTTGGAGCTGATGAAACAAGACATTAAGCTAACTTCTTAAAATATCCTTCTCCCTACCCCCCCCCCAGAAATTTGAAAGAAGAGGAAAATTAGGTCAAATTTTTAAAGGTTAGAATCCAATATAATGAAACAAAAGAGAGCTAGATAGATAAACTATATTAATTCAAGAGAGCCACGGAATAATGACAACAATAACAATGGCAATAATGGTGACAATGACAGCAGCTAACCCCTATATGGCACTGTGTTAAGAGTCTAACATAAATTACCTTTTCCATTATCAGAACAACTCTATGACTCAGCAAGGGAGGTGCGGCTTTTGAATCAGGCATTCACTTGAACTTCATTTGCTGGATGGGAAAGGGAAACACATCTCACTTAGCTGGAATCTGGGAAGCTTGGGATGAGGGCAGAAGCTGGAGTATCAAAGGAAATAATGCAGGTCCAACTGAAAGAATGCACACTCACCAAGATCCTCCTGGGCTGGAGACCAAAGTTCTCTGCCTTGTTCACACGAAGGTCTTGGCCCTTCCTGTGCCTTGCTTTCTTCACCCAGCCCTCAACAAAATACTGCCATTGGTTAGACATTGGTGTCTAATGGAAAGGATGGAGCTTGTAACATGGAACTGTGGCAAAAGAATTGTTTTGTTATATGAGTTGTGGTTTAAGTGGTAGTGACAAGATCTATGTTTCAGAAAAACATGAAAATCCAAGTTAGCTTTCTTGCAATTGTCACTGCGGACAGAGAGATAAAACTTCATTTGGAGTGAGAGATGAAAGTCTATTCTGTACATATTAAAAGAAAGACGAAAATTACTGTCTTGGGTATTTAGAGAAAGTGAAGCAATAGCTGTTACTCTAAGAGATACGGATTTGTACCTCACCTGTCTAGGAGTGACACCATGATTTGAAAACAAAAACACACGAAAATATTACCGATTCTTAATGTCAAAAGTCGTCCATAAGGCAGGATGTGTGAATTGAGAATGTGGGACGTTTGGGGCCTTCAGGGAAAGGGTAAATTGCTTTTGATGCAGCCTGTCTCTCTCCCTAGGGGAAATTCTACCACATATTGATTTTTAGCTGCAATGTGTTACTACATATTTATGCCCTTGAATATGTATTTATTACAATTTTATGCAGCCCATTTTCATGATGTGAATTATTTGTCTCTCTTAAGGGATATCTATATTTTTTCCCAAGATCACATCAAATGAAAAAAATATAGAAAATAACTCCATTTGAAGCAAAAGCAATCCTGTTCTCCCACAAATCAAACCCAAACAATTAAACACGACCAGGAAAAAAAAAATAAGGAAGTTTATACCTGTGATTTGGGATTAATTTCTTTACAAATTTTTTTGGGTTCATTTCTGGTCATGGTTACAAGCTCCCTTTCACAAATGTCTCCTTTATATGATGAAATAAATTCAAGCTTAAAAATACTTTATAGATACAAGAATGTAAATATTGGTAATTTTGAACACTGCTGGGAGACATCTGACATAGTATTAATAAGGTTTGCATTATAAGTGACTTCTCCCGGTCCCCACGATTTGGTTCAATCATCACCTCCGTCTCATCATTTCTGCTTCCACCTCTATTGTAGCAAGACTAAAATGAAAAAGCTTTTTTTGAACCATCCTGGAGGAAAGATAACTTCAAAATTTGGGGAAGTTATTGTCTCCTGTCCAGAGTCCACCATTTCCTCAAATGGGCAGTGAGGTCCAGCCCCACAGATCCAACAGTGATGGGTACAGTAATGAAGAAAATAAATGGTAATTATAGTGACTGTACTGTCCTAATCTGTTTCTTCATTTTCATGGCTGTCATATCCACAATCAACATTCAGCATGATTGCCAGGCACTTAGTCTTTAGCCTAAAGTGGCCAGAACAAAGTTTAGGCCAACTATTGCAAAGCCAAATGTTTCAGATACTTGTGTTCATACATCTCAGAGCCAACAGCAGCTGCAGTGAAGAGGAATTCAGATGTTTGCCTCCAGAGGTAGCAAGAGAGGGCCATTTCATTCCTAATAATTTGGGCCAGTGGTCTGTTCAATTGCTACAATTCTTGCTGTCCTTCAGGGGTTTTTGCCTGCAAACTAGAAGGCTTGAAAACCAGCAGTGATGTTTGGTACCTGCATGGTACTAGTATAAGCACAGAGAACAGAAAGGGCACTAGATGGAGAGCATCACACCGGGCAGAATGTACGTTTCAGAGCCTCAGGGCCCATCATCGCAGAAACCTGCGACGACTCTGAGTGGTAGAATGGTTAGTCCATTAGGTGCTGGTACTCCAACACTGGAAGCAGGCTTTGCTTGGCATTACTTTCTCAGGAACTTCAAGCAACGAGGGCCTCCTGTAGCATCAGCAGGAGCTGGGTGCCAGGCAGCTCCCCCAATACTTTGCCTCTGCTGTAGATCCCCACCTACTCCTGGGGAAAAGAAGTGAGTCTGGGATTTTCTGGTCTGGGTAATTTCTTCTCAGGAGCTCTTAGTCTGTGCCATGTAGACAGTTGTGGGGCTGACTGTTCACCAGTAATTTAGGCCTTGCCTTTTCCCTTACTTAGACCCAGCTTATATTTCTGTTCTGCGGCTACTATCTGCCTCATTTTCTACATTGAGAAAGGACCCAGCCTGCCCTTCTCATATTGGTTGCTCTTTTTATAGTAATTAGATTAGCAATTATTAGACTGTAAATATAACCACAGGTCACAGGTCTTACAAGCCACAAGAGCTTTTGTAAAGGTGTCCTTGATTATAACACTGGTTGATATTGGGGTCCAAGTCAGCTGTATGCCCAAGCCTGAGATTGGAACCTATACGTGGGTTGGACTTGAGAACTTGCCTAGTCCAGAGCCCTCTGACTCCTGGTATCTTGAAGGGTGTAGAGGCCCTGAGGTGTCCAGGCCCCCGGGCTCTCAGTGAGTCCAATGACCACTGCTGTTCTAATGATTTATGCAGCCTCTCATGTCAGACTGTCACTGCCCACCTTACCCACTCCAGTGCTGTCTCCCATTTAGGATTTCTAAACTTTCCCATTCCTGACAATTCACACTTTCAAGTGTACACTTACTCTTGTTTCTGTTAGCTCCAGTTCATCAGAAGCTAGCCCAAGAGGATCTGGTGGTGTTAATGGGCATTCCACCTCAAGAGACCACACTCCAAATGTTCTCATTGAGTCACAAAAGTGCTCCCATGGTCCACAGACATCATGTTGAGCAACGTTGCAATAGACTAAAAGTTGTATGGATCAGTGATCAAGAACTGTGAAGGGTCTGAGAAGTTACCTGACCTGCAAGCTAACAAATTAGTCCCTACCATAGTTTCATGGATGCTGGCAGAAGACACAAAACTCATTGGTCAGAGACCAAGGACATTATTGCAGTAAGTAGAATAAATATCTGCCCTGGTTACCTGAGCTCTAATTCCCAAAGGGTGGCATGAAGAGTATCAGATGACACATTGCAGAGGGACATCAAACATGCCTGTCCTTTGCTTCAGAGAGAAAAAAGAATCTCTATCTTCTAAGAAGTTAACCAAACCTGTTCTTTGCTCTGAAGGGAGATACTGCCTCTGTCTTCTAAGATTGTTCACTACATAAGCATCCTAGAAAAGACAGCTTGGAACAAAGGACAGTTATGACCTTGTTCATGAGATGTGCAGAAATGTGTGAGATCCATGGAGAATTGTCTGTCAACAAAACTTACTAATCACTAAAAAAAAAAAAAAAGAGATAAAGACGAAAAGACAATTTCTGAAGAAATATAAAAAGTCAAAGTAGTAAAAAACATGATAGTGTACAAAATTGCAACTTTGTAGGATAAGTCTAGAGATCTAATATACAACATGACTACAGATGATAATACTATATTGAACACTGGAAATTTGCCAAGAATGTAAATTTCAGGTGTTCTCACCATACACACACACACACACACACACACACACACACACACACACACACACAAATGGTAACTATGTAAGGAGATGTATATGTTAATTAGCTTGACTGCTGTAATCATTTCACTACATATATATATCAAATCATCATGTTGCACACCTTAAATATAATTTTTATTTAAAAATTTAAAAATGTATAAAAAATAAAATTTTTAAAGTGATAAATGTAAAGGTTAAAATTTTACTAAGTTAAAAGGATATCAAACTTTGTAGAATAAACAGAATAAATACAATATGTGATAATTTCAAGAGACACTTCTAAAATCCAGTGATGTGGAATATTTGAAAAGAGTTGCCAAAAAAGATGTGTTAGGCAAATATAAAATGAAGAAAGAGGTACAAAACTGGAACACCTGAAAAAATTCTAATGAAAATCATGTTTTGTATTGATGAGTTAAAAATCTATCAAGAATATATGAACAATCACAAGCATTTGTTAACCTCATGACATAGCTTTGAAATATAAGTCAAAACTGCCAGAAAATTAAGAAGAATTTTGTAAATTCAAAATCATTGTGAAAGATTTTAGTACTCATCTCATAATTTACAGGACAAGAAAACAAAAAAGGGAATGATATAAAATATATGAATAGTTTAATTAACATACATACAGAAATATTTTTCTCAAAAATGGGTAATATACATCTTTTCAAATATGATGAGACAGTCACAAAAACTCTCCACATATTCTACATCAAAAAGACAAATCTAAATAAATTCTGCAGTTATGAATCATAAAATTCACATTTTGTGACCATAGTGTAATGAAAATATACATTAATAATGAAGTAATAAAACTTCCCCATCCAATCACTTAAAAATAATCTTCCAAGAAAACTTTTGAGATCAAGTAGTAGTCAAGATATCAATTAAAAAAAAAGAGTGATCTTTATTAAAACCCATGGGATGCAGCCAAAGCAGTATTCAAGAGGAAATTTGTAATCTTAAAATGCTATTTCCTAGATTAAAATAGACTGAAAATTTATGACTGAGACTTTCAGTTCAACAAATAAAAATAAAAGAGAAAATTAGAAAGAAACATGTAATATAGGTAAAAACAGAATTTTATAAGATAAGAAAAAATAGACTTGACCAATAAAACTAAAAAGTTGTTCAGCAAAAAGACATATAAATTGGTCTAACCTTTAACAAGACTTTCTGCAACAAAAATAATAGTATTATAAATAAGAAAAAGACATAGTCATACTTGGAACTATATTCCAATAGATTTGAAAATCTAGATGAAATGAAGGATTTCCTAGAAATATATGGATTAAGAAGAGTAAAAAAAGAAAAGAACTATATAGACCAATAATCATGGGGGAAATTGACGAGGGAGGTAACTTCTAACAAAAGTTCAATGCTTAGATAATTTTACAGACAAGCTGTGCCAAATCTTCTTCCAATATTTCGACTCTTTCTAAACTAGATACAAATTGGCAGCCTCCCAAAGTCAACTGAGGGCATGCATTGCCCTGATATCAAATCCAGACATAGTTTGAGAGAAATAGTGGAAATCAAACAGCAATCTAAACTATAAAAAATCAATGGAAAATTCCTACATAAAGTATTAACAAATGGAAGCTACTCACATATTAAAAGACTAATACATTACCAACAAGTAGAGATTTAGTATTCAAATGTCAAAATATTGCTATATTTATTAATGTTTTATTAATATTTATTATTAATAATGTTTCATTTATTAATGATATATTCATTAATATATTATTATATTAATTTATTACTAACATTTTAAGAAACAAACAAAAAATGAGCATCTTAATAGTTACCAAAAAACTTGACAAAATTTTTCATCCTTTTAAATTAAACTAATAAGAACCTCCAGGAATCTTCCCAGAAATAGAAGGAAATTTCTTAAACCTGATACACGTTAATTTATTACACACTCAGATCGAATGTCTTAATAGTGAAATAATAAAAATATTCTCATAAACAAGACAAGGCTGTCATCTCCTACCACTGTTATTTAGTATTGTACTATTTAATATTGTATCCTAGTAAGTGCAATAAAATGAAAAAGAAATAATAGGAATATACAATACTAGAAAAAAATTATTGTTTGCAGATATTAATATTTACTATGTAGAGAATCAACTAAAAACTATTAAGACCAATACTAGGATTCAATAAGGTGGTCAGATATTTTAAAATAATTAATTTCTTTATTTTCCAGTAATAGTCAATAAGAAAATCAGATGGTGGTAATCAATTTCTACATTAAGATAAGCCAATCTGTAAATAACCTAAAAATAAATGTAATAACAATGTGAAAAGTCTCTATAGAGATAACTTTAAAGAAATTAATGTACAAAAAATCTTAATGGTTGGAATATAATCATTGGACTTAATAAGAATGCCTCTTGCCCTAAATAAGTGAATGCTTTTCCAGACTCAATTCCAGCATAATCCTTCTGGCATTTGACAATCTGATCTTAAAATTTGCTTAGAAGAGAAAAGTACAAGGAAAACCAAATCTGAGGGAAAGAAAAGTAACTTAATTTTTGCTGAGGTATTATTTATATAGAGTGAAATTCAGAGATTCTACATGTATGGTTTGATGAGTTTTGACAAAAGTATATACACATATAGTCCACACCCCAGTCAACATATTGAAATCTACAGCACCCCAAAAAGTTTCCTCTGGACATTTTACAGACATCCCTCAGCCCCTTCTGAGGAATCAGTATTGCAATATCCATCATCATAGATTAGGTTTGCCTGTTATACGATCTCATTAAAATGGAATCATACAGTATCTGCTCTTTTGCATCTGGCTTTATTTGTTCAACATAATGAGATTTAAGATTCACCCTTTTTGGTGCACAAATCAGTTCAGATCTTCCTCAGCTTATGATGAGGTTATGCCTTGAAAAACCTGTGGTAAGTTGAAAATATCGTTAAGTTGAAAATGCACTTAATACCCCTAACCTACCAAACATCATAGCTTAGCCTAGCTTACCTTAAATGTACTCAGAACTCTTATATTTACCTACAGTTGAGTAAAATTATCGAACATAAAGCCTAATTTATAATAAAATATTGGCTATCTCATGTAATTTATTGAATACTGTACTGAAAGTGAAAAACAGAATGGCTGCATGGGTACAGAATGGCTGTAGTGTATTGGTTGCTTATCCTCAGGATCACCTGACTGACCTGGAGCTGCAGCTCTCTGCCCTGCCTGGCAACACAAAAGAGTATCAGAAAAGATCAAAATTCAAAGTACAATTTCTACTGACTTCATAGCATTTTTGTACCATTGTAAAGCTGAAAAATCTTGTCAAACCACTGTAAGTTGGGGGTGGTCTGTAGTTTGTTCCTTTTTATTGCTGAGTAATATTCCATTGTGTGAATAGCCACAGTTTCTCTACTCTTCTGTTAAGAGAAATTTAGATTGCTCCAGTTTGTGGTTGTTTTCTGGAGTCTATCTAATTTGTCCTTTTGATCTTTTGTCTGTCCTTACACATAAGGCTGGGGTGTGCTGAAAGCTCTGAAAAGCCATGTTCTCTCTTTGAAAACAGAACTTGCTTCAAAAGTAAGAGAAGGCAGTGATATTCTAACAAATGCAAACAGCTAAGCAACTCTGTTGTATTTTTTAATCATGTATTACTATATTGCATTAACTAACAGCTTATGATGAAAATGATGACAACCCATAATAATAATAGGGCAACCCATAATGCCTTTTCCTCTCAGTTCTTTCTTATTCATCAACAAGGTGAAGGCAGAGAGTCTTGGAAGAATCTGCATCAAGAAGTAAAATGAAAGTAGTTGAATTAGTTTGGTAGAGATTTTCCTGTTCTTGTAAGAACAAATACATACACAAGTACAAGCTATGAAATACAAATTGTGTAATTTCAGTGATTCCACTATAAATTCTTATATTTGCATTTAAAAGTGACATTGTACAGTACAAGAAAAATGGTAAAAATCCATGCTAATAATGTTAAATTTGAATTTTTTTGTTACTTAGAATGAAATTAAATAGCAAATAAAAAATACCATGACAAATTGAGAAACCACAGAAGGGGAAAACTTTAAATTTTAGTACCTTTAACAGCACTTTTTCCTCCTTTTTGAAAAAGGGCTTTGCATTTTTATTTTGCCCTGGACCCTGCAGATCGTATTACAGCCTTGCCTACGATACTTGCCATATGACTTAAGAAGGAAAAAAAAAAATAAGATTACATTTTTCAGTGTAGACCCCCTTGGATATTCTTGGAATTCCCCTTGGGGGGTTGCCATAGTTAGAAAGGAACAAGCTCTCTCCTGTTTCTTAGCTTTGATTTGCTCTCTGTAAGGAGCTCTCCTCGACACCCTGCTGTCAGGGCCATTTGCGACACCAGGGCTTGGCTGATGTATCCATTGGGTCCCTCTGTGTTTCGCCAGGGGCCACTCTGAGGGTTCGCAGTGATTCCTCGTTAGTCATTTTGCCCATAAACCATTGATACAATGCAATTTCACTGACTCCAACTTGACAAAATATAATTTGATTAAAATTCAAGACGCTCAGCACAACAATTTGTTTCAAACAACAATTTGGTTGGAAATGAATAATCTATAGTTTTTGTAAT
Source organism: Lagenorhynchus albirostris (assembly GCF_949774975.1). Classification (NCBI taxonomy): domain Eukaryota; kingdom Metazoa; phylum Chordata; class Mammalia; order Artiodactyla; family Delphinidae; genus Lagenorhynchus; species Lagenorhynchus albirostris. The sequence continues at coordinate 46,242,840 of NC_083112.1, read as the reverse complement.
TTCTAATTCATTTCCAGTGAATAAACAGTGAGAGTGGATTGACTGAAAATGAATTAGAAATTTCAACACAAAAGACAGAGAAGACTCCCCCAGTTCTAGAAAAAAGAGAAGAAAATGATTAATATGAATAAAAGTGTGGCAAAATCACTCTATAGTACATTAAAATGTCCTAATTAGTCCCATTCTCTCCCCTCCAAAAAGAAAACAAAACAAAACCCCAAAATAACAACCTGTGAGTGTGGAATATTCACTTAACTTTCAGTTAAACGATTTGTGTATGTATCTGATCCTGTGGTCTGTAGTAGAATTAGGGAGACAGACAGCCTCTCCTCTTCCCTCTTTGTGGTGATTATGGCTTCCTGGACACAGAAGCAGTCTTGTGTTTGTGCACAGGAATGCCACGATTTTACTGGCTACACTTCTTCAATGTCTTTCCCAAGCTCCTTTCTCCATTGGGGGAAAGCAGCTCTCAAGCTGGGCCATTTCGGAGGGCGTGCCATGCCCCAATTCTCATCTTTGCTCTCATTCAGTGCACAGCCACATAAGCACACATCAAAAAAATTAGCTTCCACTCTCATCCCAAGAAAAGCAAATCCCCATGCCTATCAGGGCATAACAAATGAAGACGCATGCCACAAGAATCTGTCCACACTGAGTCCCCTGGTTTGGTTCCACAAATAGCAAGCTCAGAAACTCCCCTGGTCTGACTCAGGAGTAGGAGTGACCTATGAATAATACAAACAGCCCATGAAAACCTTTATTGTGGACTTTAAATATAGGACAGTGACCTTACTCACCCTTCTTGAATTTTTCCCACAACTGATCTGCTTTATATATTATGCCTGCCTTAGCACATTTGCTCTTTTATAGCCCCAGGGATTTGTTTGGACCATGTTGCACCATTGCTGATGCATGTGTTAGGGGATTTTTTCTCAGAAAGCAGTCTACCCAGGGCCAAAATATCAAGAGATGTAGGTCAGGAGGGTAAAACGTTCAAGTAATTTTTTTCTGATGCTGTCTATATAACGTATTTACATGTTGATTTGCTCAGTTATTTGGAAGATATATACCAAATGCCTCTAGTTGCTGAGGATTTAAGGGTATATGATTCATGACCACTTTATTTAAGCAGCACGTAATTTGGGGGCTACTGTGCCAGGTCGATGCACAGTTGCAGAACAGGAAGGTTGAGTGCCCTCTTTAAGGGGTGAGCACTGGACTGGGGCATCCACATCTCGGATTGATGGGGGCAGTGGAGAGAAGTTTCCATTGAGTAAATGATGTCAAGAGAGTCTCAAAAGATGAATAGGTTTCACTAGAGACAAGCTTTTTAAAACTGCATTTCAGGCAAAAGAGCAGAATTTGCAGAGATGCAGGGGAGGAAAAAACAAAGTGTGGCACATTCAGGAACCGGGAGGTATGTCCCCGTATGGCTGGGACAGAAAATATACCTGTGGGAGCAGCAGCGGATACACTGGACAGGGTTTCTATGCAGTTTAAGGAGCTTGGAATTTATCCTACAGGAAACTTTGAAAGATTTTAAGCACAGATGTCCCCAATGAGGCTTACGGTTTGTAAAGATCATTCAAAGCAGAGCATAGGGGAGACTGATTAAAGCAAAATGGGACCCAAGGGGAGAAAACCTATCATGGAGCTAGAAATATTGAAGGAACCAACAAAGCAGTGACAACAGAAATAGGGAGGAAGAAAGGTTTCTGAGAATATATAAAGGGATAGGATTTCTTGGGATCAAAGCTAACTGTGCTCAGAGTGAGGGATGGAGGAGGACCCACTAGTGGATCCCCGGGTGGATTGGAATGGTGCTTTTCTCTGAGCTGGGAAAGGAGAAAGGCTCAGTGAGGAAGAGAATGGTTAGCTTCAGTTTTTTTTGTTTGTTTGTTTTTTTTGTTTTTTTTTTTGCGGTACGCGGGCCTCTCACTGCTGTGGCCTCTCCCGTTGTGGAGCACAGGCTCCGGATGCGCAGGCTCAGTGGCCATGGCTCACGGGCCCAGCCGCTCCGCGGCATGTGGGATCTTCCCGGACCAGGGCACGAACCCATGTCCCCTGCATCGGCAGGCGGACTCTCAACCACCGTGCCACCAAGGAAGCCCAGCTTCAGTTTTAGATATGCTGAATGTTTAAAGCCAGGTTTGTTGAAATGTAATTAACATATTGCAAAATTCACCCTTTTCAGTATACAGCTCTATGAATTTTGGCAGACAAATGTGAACATTTACGTAATTACCACCAAAACTGAGATGGAAAATATCTCCATCACCCCCAATTGTTCCCTTGTTCCTTTGTAGTGAACACATTTCCCCACCCCTACCTCATGGAAACCACTAGTCTGTTCCCTATAGTTTTTTCATTTTCTAGGATGTCATTTAAATGGAATCATACAGCATGCTCATTGAAAAAAATCTGGCTTCTTTTTACTCAGTATAATTCTTTTGAGAGAGAGAGAGAGAGAGAGAGCGCTGAATCCTAACCACTAGACCACCAGGGAGCATCATTATTTATTGTAATATAATGCTTTTGAGATTCATGTCGTTATCTGTGGTTTGTTAATTTTATTGATAAGAAGTATTACATTCTCTGGCTGTACTGAAATGCGTTTATCTATTCAGTGGTTGGTGAACATTAATGTTGTTGCCAGTTTGGGGAGATTACGGATAAATTGGTTACAACCATTTACATATAAGTGTTTGTGTAAACTTAAGTTTTCACTTCTCTTGGGTAAGTACCTGGTAGTTCCTGACAGTGAGATTGCTGGGTCATTTATAAATGTATGTTAGCTTCATAAGAATCTGCCAAACTGTTTTCCAGAACTTTAGTATTGTCATCAGAAAAAATTAGGCATTCTAAAAAATGTGTAGTGAAATACCACTGTGGCTTTAAGTTGAATTTTTCTAATGATTAATGGCATTAGTATTCTTTTTTGTGCTTATTTGACATCCATATATCTTTTTTGGTGAAGTTTCCATCAAATATTTTGCCCACTTATTTTTGAGTTTGTTTTTCATTATTGAGTTTATGTATTTATAAATAAAATCAGGATACAAATTCATTGTCAGATATGCAGTTTGCAAGTATTTTCTTCCAATCTGTGGCTTATCTTTTCATTTCCTTAACAGTATCTTTGAAAGATTTAAGTTTTTAATTTTGACTAAGTTCAATTTATCAAGTCTTTTATGGATTTGGCTTTTGGTGTTGAATCTAAGGAATCTTTGTCTAACACAAACTACAAGAGATATTTCCTATGGTTTCTTCTAGAAGTTTTATACAGTACTTTTAAGTGTTACATTTAGATCTATAATCCATTTTGAATTAATTTTTGTATACAGTTCAAAATATGGGTTGAGGTTCATTTAACAAAATTTTTGCAAACGGATATTTGTTCCAAAAACCCTTGTTAAGAAGACGTTCTTTTCCATTAAATTGCCTTTAGACCTTTGTCAAGAATCAGTTGACTAGATGCGTGGGGATTTATAAATGTTTTTATTTCTTCCTCTCTATATTAAAAGCTCTTTGAGGCCTAAGATATTGTTTTACATTGATTTTTTTTCTTAGCTCCTAACATGATACTTTTATATAAGAGATACTCCAAAATTGTTGGAGGTAACAGGAAACAAGACATCAGGAACTGAACTTGAATCCTACCACTTCTATCCATTAATGTGACTTTTGATCAATTACATATCTTCTCTACATTCAAGTTTCCACATTTTTGAGTGTCCTAATATTTAATTCCTAGAATGTTAGGAGGATGAAATGAATACAGCAAAATAATTTGGTATTTGATACGCTGATGCCTAGCATGGGGTAGGTGCTCCATAGAGATAGATATTTATGTAATTAAAATCCATTTAAGGGGAATATGAAAAAAATGGATATTGAATTATGTGAATGCAGTTAATTTTGCATGTTTCCCAAAGAATATTAAGACTTCCAGTCACCTATGAAATAACAGCTGCTTTCAATTATGTACTAACTTGAATAAATCAACAATAATGCAGGGAGGGTGTATGAGACAGAGGAAAAGCCTAGGTAGGCACGTAAGCAGTCTTTCTCTTCTAGGCTGAAAATCTCAGTAGCTCTGCCAGTGGGCCAAGGAGTGGTGATTTTTTTCATCTTCCTGATTGCAGAGCAGAGCTTGTTTCTTCGAATGTGTCTGCTAAGCCCATGTTGCTGTGTTGAAAGACTATGTTTGTAGCCGAAAGATTTTTTCATGTCACTACAAGGGTGTTCCAACCTGCCATTGCCTTTGACATGCCACTGACATCCCCACAGATTTCCTTCCCTGCTCTTTCCATTAACATAAAAATTGTGAGACTTGGTCTAAAGATATATTGGGGCTAAACAGAAGACTTTGGTTGGACAATAGAACGTATAACAGTAGCTACTTTGACCATTTGTGTGTTGTTAGATGTTTACCCATTTCTCAGGACTGCACAGGTCAAGTGGTATGAGAAGACAAGCCAGAGGGTAGCCTCAGGGCATACCTGATGCCACCAGATGATTTGAGCCATTGTTACCAGAATTTTCTCACTTAGTGAGATTTTTCCTTCTACCCAATACAAGGTTGCATGGAATTTTAAGCTCAGACACAAAATTTACGGGTGAATATATTGAGATTGGGCAGTTTTACTGGATAGAAATCTAAACAGATGGCTTTCCCTAAAATAGCAAATCTGCTGGTTGAACCTGGCTTGTACCCTGGCTGAATGTTTTGGCCACTAAGGGATTCACAATCCCTGGAGAGGACCCCTGAGCAGTGTGTCAATAGCCACAGCATGGCCATCTCTCAGAGGCAGAATAGATGGCACCACTGCTGTGGCTCTTTGGGATTAGAGTTGGACATCTTAAAACACCCTTGACTCACTTTTTATTTTTCCATCTCAAAGTTCATAAATCACACCCAAGATCTTTCCAAATAAAATACATGCACAGAAGAAAAGTTTTTATTCTGGGAAGACACAGCAAATTCTGCCAAACCTGACTAGTACCCTGGCAATTCAATTAGATTGAAGTGAGCTCTAACTGATAACTTGATTCTGACTATAACATTCATTCTCAGGCTATGACCACTCACAAAAACAAGCAAACAACATCCTCCCAGAAAAACCCCTGAGTATTCACTTTCTCGGGGATTTTTTTCCTTGATCTTATATTATCAGTGAGTGCTTTTCCTTCTGTGATGTACCAGCAGGTCCAGCTACAAGGGTTTGCAGCCTGGGTGACCACACAGTGCCCCATGCTTAGAAGGGCCTCATGCTTGTTTTAATGCCTGGCTGTTGCTGTTTTACAGCTCTGAATAATTTTTTAACAGGAGGCCCTGCACTTTCATTTTACATTTGACCCTATCGTGGTCAGCATGCTGGGTTACAACGAAGCAGAGAAGGAATTTTTTGGAAGGATAGTCATGGTTAATGGTCAACAGCAAACCTCAGGACACAGTCTGGAAAGACGCTGGGAACTACTGGACACTTCAAACCCCAGTCCAGATCCTGCCCCAGGGAATGGGTGGTTAGACAGTGCTGCTGTCCCCATTGCTAAACACAGGGCACCACTGCCACTGCCACCAGGGAGGGAGTCTAAACAGTCCCTGCTTCTTTGTGCCACTTACTCCCAATTCATATTCCTGGTTGGGAAACTCTCAGTTGCCAAGCATAGGTTATCATGTCTGGCCTAGCTACTAGAATTGAGAGAAGAAATAAATATGCTCTTGCATCTTCTATATTGAGAATGACCCTGCCAACTACCAGACCCACAGAGTGATACATTCTCCAGTATCAGTGAATAAGAGATGGTTCACATCTTGAACAGCCAAAACTCAATGAAAGAAAGGAATAGGTGTTCATCTCACCTAACTTCCAAGGGTCTGCACTTTTAGGTTCTCTAAACATCTGATCAATCTTCCACTGTGTTCTTTTCTAGATCTCTTTGCTGGTTCTTTCAAGGTCTTTCTCCCAGAGCATTCTACCTTATTTTTGATTCTTGCTTACATATGTTTCTGGGTGAACTCTTCCCTACGTGGCTGATGACCCTGAATGCCTCTGAAATCAACTTACTCACGCTCCTCTCTCATGCTCTCAACCTCCCTCAGAATATTTCTGTGTAATATGATTGAAATTAGGAATCACTCTTTTAATATTCCAGTTCAAATAAACCTAATTCAGTTACATGATAGACTAGAACCACAGTGAGAGTTATCACCTAGTGTGTTCCTGAAAACAGAACTCTTTTGGTATCTAATGCTATAGAGACGAAACATCTTTATACCTATTATTAATCTAAGGAATGGAGTTTAAATAGTGAGGAGACTAATTAGGAATATCTGATTTTGATATTTCTCCAGGGCAGTTACATAGGAGAAATGCAATCCTTTTAACTATTCTGCTGGGATTTTGTCTTTGAATATTTGTTCTAGATCCATATATTGCAGAATATTATATTTCTTCTGAAATTTTTAGAGAATTTCTTTCAGTTATTTTTGCATTGACTACCTACTTATTGAGCCTTGGATAAAGTCCTTTTAATTTACACATCATTAAGAAGGCCATGCACTAACAGGTTCAAAAGGAGAGCGAGGCAGGTTCAAATAAACTTTATATAAGTCAAGGAGTGTGGCCATTCTGCTTTAATTTCACCATTTTTCAGGATCATATTACATTTTACCAGGGCCTGTCTTAAGGCTCTGTCTTGTCTCCTTTCTGAAAGGTACATGAGAAAAGGAAGACAGATGAAGGTGGAATCAGAGGACAGTAAAGAAGGATAAAAAACACCAAAGTTAAGACGTTGTCACAGTTTTTCCACTCACTTTCTCTCACCTTGTCTTTCTTAGCTCCTGAAACATGAGCCGTGAGCAGAAAAGGTGATGAGGTTTTAGTGCATCACATACTAACAAGCATTCCTTAACTCTACTTTTCTCCGTACTTTTATTAAAGCAAATGTATTCTGTAGAATGTTTTCCCAAAATTGTCTGATCATTTAAAATTTAATTTGGGTATAATCTCCAAAATTCAATATTTTTACTGCTCCCTACTATACAAATTTTAGTAATGATAGAAAACATTTTAAATGCCTTTCTGTGAACTGCTTTTGTTTTCACTGTATATGTTTAATCTATCATAGGTGTTTATTTAAAAACGTCACCCATGAATATTTTATGTTTCGTGCAATATTTTAGATATTAAATCAGTATTTAAGATATTGCAGGGAGTCTCATTACTCTAGGAATAATTGAACAGAATATGGAGCAGCATACAGACTCTAACAGTTATGGGAGATAACAACTAGAAGAGTATTTAAAACAGAAAAACACATCAGGTGCATAACACGAAGGTGCAAATTTCTGTTTTTTTACATGCATTTCTTTATCTCAGTTATATGCTTCTCTTTTCTAAGGGAGCTCAAAGACAAAACACTACATTGAGAAGGAATGAGAGTGAGAGAATTCAGCTACAATGCTACTATTTAAATGGAGTATATATTTTAGCAATTTCTAACACTAGAATTTTAGACTTTGGTTCCATGAGACTTTGGATGATAAATTATAAGCACCCCCTTATCCGCATTCCCTCCTCTCTCCCAGTAGGGACAATCTCTAGTAATCAGGAAATGTCTTTCATCTCTTCCATCAATTTTGATTTTAGGAGACCCCCTTAGCTTCCACTGTAGGCTGTTAAAATTGAATGAAAACTGAATAAATAGCTACAAGATATTTTGTTTCTTAAATTAGGTGTGGCAAGCATGCCTGTAAATTGTCAAAGGAATTAAAACCATATTAACGTGTTACTCAATTTTAAAAATAACTCCTCCAAATATTGCAGTGAATGAACAGCTCATTAGTGATGCCTTTTCTAAAGAAAATAATGTTTTTTTTCATTGGTTTCTTGGAAGGATTACCTGTTGGTCTAAAATCGGTTGTAATATTGAGAAGATTATATACAACAGAATAGTGTATTGCAGGTCATATAAAAGGGATCAACTTTTCCAGGAAATGTGGTCAAGAAGCCTTGTCCAAAATTTCATGTAAATTTGTAAGTGAAAACAACTTTTTTGATAATAAAGAACTGTTACTCAAAACTGCTTGGTATATTTTTAGCTCTATGTCAAGAGTCTTCAAATCACAGCTCTGTGTCTATTATTTATAATATACTATCATTTCTAATATTGTCTGCACTTACTTTAATTCCTTTTGTGGAATTTGTGGATGTTAATTGTATTTAATTGTCCCCAACTTATCTGATTATGTCAAGCAGATCATTCTGAAATAATGCTCCACAGTAATGGAATGTTCTAAAACAAATACGTGGTGGAGATTAGCCATTGAGGTTTGTCCGGTTTCTCATAATTCAGCTTATCAAAAGTGAAGGAGGGGGCTTCCCTGGTGGCGCAGTGGTTGAGAGTCCGCCTGCCGATGCAGGGGACACGGGTTCGTGCCCCGGTCCGGGAGGATCCCACGTGCCGCGGAGCGGCTGGGCCCGTGAGCCGTGGCCGCTGGGCCTGTGCGTCCGGAGCCTGTGCTCCGCAACGGGAGAGGCCACCACAACGGTGAGAGGCCCGCGTACCGCAAAAAAAAAAAAAAAAAAAAAGTGAAGGAGGATATAGTCCTGCTGAATTACCACTGAAGCGCTCAACACAAATCATTTTTCCCATTTCCACAGAACTAGGTGACACTCCCTGAATAAATTATAATTTGAGTAGTGTTCTGTACGTAAATGCTATTTGCTCTTTCTTTTTTTTTTAATCCTGAGAGCTAGACTTTGCTATGAACTCAAGAAGGCCATAGGGGCTTACTAGCACTATGGGGGTCACAGGGCTGATCCAACAAGGCCTTGGTGACGATGGCTAAAATGACATTTTGATCAAGTGGGAAAGTTTCCTTCCCAGCTTGTCAGATAACAACAGAATTGTCAGCAGTATTTCCCTTAGAGAGGGCTGCCTCTCTTTTACAGTGTTTGAGGAAGAGTCATCAGGGCCTGGAGTGATGTAAATAATAACTATTCTCTGGAAAATACAATTTTTAAAAAATTGTTATTCATTAATTAGTGTATAAGTGATAGTCTTGCAAAAGGATGAACCATTATAGATTAAAAGATGTTGTTTGATGAAAAATGGCTGTTAAAGTTGAAGAAATATTTAACCTTTCAGGAATCAATGGGATACAAATTCAAATAATACATGCCAGTTTCCTTTATTAATTTTGTGAAGCTTGTAAAAATATATAGTGTTTATTGCTGACAAGAACTTTGAAAAATTAGGTACTTTGTATTCTGCTCTTGAGAAAGTAAAGAGATACATTTTTTAAATGGAAAATTGGCAATACAAATCACCATTCTTTACAATGTTTAATATCCTTTGACCCCAGGAATTTATCCTATTGCCAATTACTTCAATTTTAAAAATTTATTCTAAGAAAATAATTAGGGATACACACAAAAGAATATATATAGCACAATGTTTATATAAAATAAGACCAGAGAGATATATGCCAATGTTTACTACCAATAGAATGGACAAATGAATTGTAGTATACTCCACAAAAGGATATTATAATACAATGAAAATAAATGAACTCTAGCTACACAGAACAATATGAAAGAATCTTACAAATACAACATTGAATAAAACAACTAAGAAACACAAGACTATGTACAGTGTGAGTCCATTTATATACACTTCAGAAACTAATCAATAGTATTAGGGATACATATATGGATGGTAAACAAAAGGAAAGCTGGGAATAAGTGTGACACAATTCAAGATAGTGGTGACCTTTGGGGAAGAGGGGAAAGGTTACGAAAATAAAGAGACACAGAAGAGACACATTTCCTGGGGTGAAAATAATGTATGATTTCTTGACCTGCAGAGTGGTTACATGAGTATTTACTTTGTATCTGTTTGCCAAACTGTAAATATAGATTTTATGTACATTATATGACTATGTTATTTTTCATTATAGAAAAAATTTTTAATTAATATCAAAGGCGTTCTCTGGTTGCAGGATTTCATTGTAGAAAATTTACATTTTCTAAAATGAAGAAGTGTCACTTTAAAATTAAGCCCTCCTGAGGATTTTACCATGGTGTTAACTATGGGGCAAGGATTGCTCCATGTGTATTCTACCGTGCTTAGTACTTTGGTGACTATAGCAATTTATCATCAATATTAATTTCTTGTTGAAGGAAATTTAGGGAACTGTCTTATCAAGCTCTAAGAAAAGAACACAACATTCAGAAAGTTGATAGCAAAAGGGACCTAAGTGGTATGATACCTTAATTACACTAGTGAGAAGTCTAGGATAGAATTTTTATTTTAACAGGCATACGTATTTTCCTTTATTTAAAAAATTAAGTGGTCCTTATTAACTAGTTTTTGTAATTGTGGTCTTCAAATATGAAAGCAAACAACTTGGTAAAATGTAACATATTTTCATTTAACCAAGAATTATTTTAAAAATAGTGGAAGAGGCAGGAAAATGGAAAATTTGTATCTTTCCCCTTTCAGGAAGCTGAGTTGAACTCTGCCTCTCTCTCTCTCCTAGGACCAGGGCACTGGGAAGGGTAGCACAGTGTGCACACCGCACAAAGGCTCGGGTGTTTAGAGGCTATAAAGTTTGGTGGATTTCCACTAGTATAGGTCTGGGCTCTGCTCCAACATTGTGCTGTCTCAAGGAGAAAGAGATTTTATTCTTCTTCTGAAGGCTTTATTTGTTTATTTATTTATTTCTAATTTATCTTCCCAGGGAGACACCTTTTAAAATCTTAAACTAAGATTCCTATAGGGTAACATCAGCTGTGCCTATGACTCTATTTGGGTATCCAGCAGAGTAGTGTTGTCTTGTATTGAGATGGCTCACTGAGCTTAAATGAAAATACAGTATTGAGAAACTTCATTATATTACTGGAAGCCACACAGAGACATCTGTAGAACTACCATCTAGAGATGGCATGAGTCAGCCAAGTTTAAGTCAGGGCTCTTGACTCCCCAACCAATACTGTGTCTATTGAATTAGTTTCCTATTTCTGCTATAAGAAATTACTATGAACAGTGGCTTAAAACTGTACACATTTATTCTCTTACAGTTGTGGAGATAAGAAGTCCAAAATCAGTTTCACTGGACTCAAATCAAGATACCCACAGGGCTGTCCTCTTTCCCAAGCCTCTCAGAAAAATCCATTTTTTTGTATTTTCCAGCTTCTGGGGCTGCATTTCTTGTATTCATGTCCTCTTTCTGGACCAAATGGGTACTCTCCCAGTGTAGATCTTTGTGTCTCCCAACACATTATTTTTTAGGGCCTAAAAAGTGTCATGGGCCCCATTCCAATGTGTTTGTGTGTCACACAACCACCAATTTTCTGACACCAGCTTGGCGTCCTACGACTCAACCCAATACTGATACTACTTGAAGGTAGCATCAGATCCCACAGGTTAAAGGTTCAGTCTTTAAGACTGGCCCCACTTCAAGATGCCAATAACAAGCCCAGGTTTTTGCCTGTGCTTCTGACTACTGACTATATATCAGAGATTCCCACCACCTACAACTTGGGTTCAATAAATTTGCTAGAGCTCCTCACAAAACTCTGGAAACGTGTTCACTCGCTAGATCACTGGTTTATTATAATGGACATTAGAGGATACAAATCAACAGCAAGATGAAGAGATGCATAGGGCAGGGTGTAGGAAAGAGTGTGGAGCTTCCATGCCTTCTCTGTGCCACTCTTCCTGAATCTCCACATGTTCACCAACCAGGAAGTCTTCTGAATCCAGTCCTTTGGAGTATTTATGGAGGCTTCATTACATAGGCACGGTTGATTAAGTCATTGGCCACTTGTGCTTGAACTCAGTCTTCAGCCCCTCTCTCATCCTTTGGTGTGGTCCAAAAGTCACCTCATTAACATAACAAATGGCACCTTTACTGCTCTCATCACTTAGGAAATTTCAAGAGTTTTGAGAGCTCTGTGCCAGAAACAAGATGCAGGCTAAATAAATATTTCTTATTATAAATCACAATATCACAGGACGCAGTTCATCCACAGTATTTATTTATTTATTTATTTTATGGGAAACTGCTTTCTCTTTACTTAGGCCTTAGGAGGAAAACTGACTTTGGTCAGTCTGTTTAAAATAAATCTTTGGTCTTTAAAACAAATCTTGGTTCCCCCTTCCATCTTCAAAGCCAGTAGTGCAACATTTTGCTTCAGTCTCCACATTGCCTTCTTCTCTGTAGTCAAATCTCCTTCTACCTCACTCTTACAATGACATTTCTGATTCCATTTAGGTCCCACCTACATAATCCAGGATAATCTCTCCATCTCAAAATAACTACTCCTATCTGCAAAGTCTGTTTTGCTATATAAGAATATTCATAGGTTCTGGGGATTAGAACCTGGATATCTTTGGGGGCCATTATTCAGCTACTACCTGTGTAATGCCCCCAGCTTGATCAAGTAGCATGGATAAGCTTGTAAATTATATACTGGAGAGCATATGGTGTTAGGTTGATTATATGTGAGATATATATGGGGACTAATTGTGAGGAAAAATAACCAAACATCATTTTACAGAGTAAATGCTTTAGAAGATCGTTTTCAAAATATCTTTGAAAAGGGAAAGGAATATTAGAAAGAATATGGAATTATCAGTCAGAAGGCTTCCAGATCCTTCAATTGACTGGTTAGGTAACCTTGGGTAAGTCATTGAATATCTGTGGGATTCAGTGACTATATGGCCTTAAAATGGGGAAACTGGATTAATGACCTCTAAGGCTCCTTCTATCTGTAATCTTTGTGCATGCATTTATCGTTGCAGCACATTATTGAGTGCCATGTATAAGAGCAAGCACTCTTGTAAATTGTGGAGATGTAAAGATGAAAAGAGAGTCTAGTGATACTTCTACTCCATGAGTTTATCTTAAAAGATATTGAAAAATGAGAATGGCATGCAATATTTAAGTATTAAGCAAGTGCATGAAACTTAGACAAGATTCTGTGTGGATTATTTTGACAAGAAGGAGGTAAAATGAACTGGCAAGATACAGGAGGAGGGAGAAACATTTTTCTGCCTAAGACATCCTCTTGGTATTTATTATGTAGGAAAAATTTTTGAATGTAGTTAAGTTTCCAATAATTAATGAGCAGTTTTAAATTTAATATTAGAAAAAACTGCACTACTGTATTTTAAAATGTGTAAAATTTAAATTCATTTTCTAATTATGTGAGAAAACAATCTTTTACGCTGGATAATGACAAAATTGTATTCTGACAAATGTAGCTTAGGTACAAAGAAGTAAATATTCCTACCTTAAGTAAAATTTTTACAGCTAGTAGAAACTCTAGAGATCATGGCATGAATTTCTTTTTTTTTTAAACAGATAAAAATGATACTCAGAATCTCCCAAATATTTACTAAAATAGATAATAATAAAAACCTAAATGTCTTTTTCTCTCATGTCAGTGTCGTTAACCTAAAGCAAAAAAACAGCCAGTTACTTTACCAGCAAAATAGAGCAGTAAAGAATTGCAATTAAAAACATGCAACTATGGTGAACCACATGCAAGTCCTGGTAAAGCAAAGGAGAGAAAACTTTTTTATAGAGGAGAAAGGGAAGTTGGGAGGGGCTATTATAAACAAAAAGTCCATTGGAGAAAACAGGGACTTTGAAGTGTAGTGGCTTTTCATTGGCTGAAAAGTTGTAACAGACTCTCATTGACTTAGCTGTTGCCAGGCAAGGAGAAAATTTTTCTTTCTCCTGCTGGCAGAGTAAAGTGGAATTACTTCCTGCCGGAGGTTCAAGGTAGTCTCTTCCTGTTTTGATCTGTATTGACTATGAGTGACACACACATGTGTGAGAACTCCCCCTCCTGAAGTCCCAACTCCATTTTAATATGGCTCCCCTTTACTAATTATCACAATATTTTCCCCCAATAAAATATTGCCCCTCTCAAAATAGAGGAGCTATGAATTGCTTTAAACATGTCATATCTGTAAATTAATTCCAAGGAAATCCAGCAAAGAGCAAAAAATAACAGATTAACAATATCGTGAAATGTTTATTATATTATTGACAATAATTATTATGCTTTCTGCCTGTGACATGAAACCAAGTATTTTAGTGGGGAAAAAATTGGTAGCAAATCAGGAAGCCTAAATTCTCACCTGATCTGCTCTTTTCTAAAACTGCAACGTTGAGGGAAAATGTTTAAATTCTCAGACCTCTGTTTTTTCAACTGTAAAACAAAGGAGTTGAAGGAAATGAACTTGAGTAAAAAATGTTAGGATGACTCCTTGAAGTAATGTGAAATTCAAAACAGAAGTAAGGAGCTCACAGAGAGGTAAATTGAGGCTCATTAATCAGTCTAGATGTTCTTTCTTGGCGGGAGTCCTGTCAGGAATTGATATCTTGAGATATAAGCTTGAAGACAGGATTTCAAGGAACTTGACTGCCTTATTCCACCTTTTTTCTTTTAACCATTTTTTTAAAAAATTGAATTATAGTTGATTTACAATGTTGTATGGCACATTCTGTCTTTTACCCTCAGCACCTACCATGGAGCATATTACTATGAATTATTGTATGAATCTCATACTTTAAAACCTAGAGAAATTTTGTTTTTAATACCATCACAGTCTTCCTTATCCAACAAAGTTTTATGATATTTAGGAGGAGGTACTGTTTAATTCTTTTTGCATTGTGGAATTGAAAGATGGGTTTACATCATTCTGTTTTTAATTATGGCTATTTCAGGAAACATGTTGCTTGCCCACAGACCATTTTTCTTTGCACTTGGGCGTTTATTTATTTAATTCTATATGTGACATGCTCTCCATGTCTCGTTTGAGGAGGACCCTAGGGAAAAGAGAATAGCTCTATTTAAAAGAGACTGACTTAAAAAAAAAAGACATTCACTGTATTGAGATGTTCACTGAACAAACCTTTGCTATACTCCAACTGAGGTTCACACCAGGTGAAAGAGTCATTGTAAGATGTCTAAAATCCATGAAAAGCATATATGTTGAATCTTTTATTTTTAACACTATGTTAGTTTCATCTCTTCTACTTAAATTTTCTTTTTTTTTTTTTTTGTTTCTAAGATGGCCATATTATTCAGAACAACCCGCCATGGAAAAAAATCCCCCAATACACTAGAAAAAAAGATCGAAGAAATTTCATTGCAAATGAGACCATGACACCAGTGATTTAGGTGAGATAGCATGTTCTGGGATTCAGCAACGAGATAACAGCTCCCTTGGTTTCTGCTCCTGGAGAGGTTTGAACTATTCAGGAAGCTCCCTGACATGATTTAGGGCAGTGATTCTGGCATGCTTTTGCACCAAAGCGGGGACAGAGCAGTGTGGGAATGCGTGAAAGGCTGGCTTGCTGTGGATAGAATAGTTGTGGGGAAATTCAAAGAGCCATTTAAACTTGTAGTCAATGATTGAAGTTTTCATAGTTTGGTGGTTGAAACTAAGAGAGTTGTATCAAAGTAAGGCAACCACTGGAGGCAACACGTACTTAAGAAAATTATTGTAGAGTTTTGTCTAGAGTTTAGTAACTAGATAGAAAGTGCTGGACCCTGTACTGGAAAGGCTAACTAGTTGATGGTGCTGGAATATGAAGCTGAGTTTATAAGATGCAAAGCAAATGCTTCTGATGTAGGATGTCACTAGATGTCACTCTGGATTTCATTATCTGCTCGTCTAAAGATTTCAGCAGCTTTGCCATTTTGCTACCAATGCCTCTTGCAGAACCTGAATAGACAATGTGAAATGTGCATGAGTAACAGGCAACTGCTGACGGAATGTCAATTTTTGAGTGTGTGACTTCTATTGATCATTCGTTATTGACATGAAGATCTCTAGTGTCTTTGCTTTTTCACTTGAAACTTTCTCAGCTAAAATTTCTAAGCTTCTGAACAGGGAGGCCTTGAAGGATGGGATGATTCAAGTCTCACAGGATGTTTTACAAAGTGCTTTGACCCCTGGAAGAAATCATGGGTACTTTTCATAAAGACTCAACAACTGCTTTGAATAAAAATTCAACTAGCAACACAGGAAAGAAAGTACATCTTTTTCATATTTAAACGGGTTAATTTCCACCTAGCTGAGTTTAGGAATAGCTAAGAATCATTTTGATTAGAAAAAGGCTGGCATTTTTATTGTTATCATTTATAAATCTACATGTTTTATTTGGTGGGCAGTTAGTAAAATTGGAGTGTCCCCTGACCCAATGGTGACAAATGACATGCTCTACAGTTTCCTGTGAGTGTGGATCTGTGATTTTATTTCTCTTAGCTTTGTATACATTAATTAGGTATACACAATCAGAGCTGAGTGCAGAGGCAGCTAAATAAACAAATGACACTGTGGAAAGGTCTTTCTGCATACTAATCATATCCTACATCTGCAAGCAAAAGCTCCATAAATCGATTTGCTCTTTCACATCAAAAGACAAACAGTGATGCAAGTCAGCAGTTCCTTTGTCAAAGTCACAGAGATTGCTGTTCTTCACAAACGCATCTTTACAAAGCTGGATTCAACCATTTGACGATTAGCATTATTGGCAACTCTTCAAAGAAGATTCATCAAGTCATTTGCAATTGGATTGGTTACCATTTTTATGATGCTGCTCCATGAAATCTAACTAAAAGTGATTGACATTTGAATTCTTGCTCAGAGGATGAAGAAACCAACAAAAGAAAAGAAGTCCTCTGATTCCATAGACTGTGCCATACTTGTGTGTGTGTGGGCCAGTGTCAGCCACAGGGCACAATTGGCAGGACCTGACATGAAATGGATGCTGGGTGATGGGCATCTCTAAAGGAAGCCCACAAGAACGGGTCCTTGATTTGCCATATTTGTGCTAAAAGCAGAAATGCCAAGTTTCAATGTGTTTTGCAAGAGCATATTTTGATGTTCTATTTTGCTGCACTGTTTGAGAACAAAACGTCAGTTTACTGGGGAAACCAAGGTGGTCCACTCAAGCTAGTCACTCTGTTGCACTAGTTGGATAGAGGAATAAGACATGGGGGAGGGGTAAAAAAGGGAGAGGTAGAGTCTTCTCCATAAAGAAATATATCCCAAGATACTACACCTAATGCCTACATGCTCGATAGAGAAATGAATAATTCAGCTAATATCATGGTACCATATTAGTTATATCTAGGCATCATCAGTAACTCCAACAGCAGAGATTTTCAAATTTGCCTCTGGTATGAATCTGGAAATTATGGTAATATTTCCTATTGAATTTGACAGTTCCTGTTTTATCTTATTATTTAATGTTATGTATTCTTTAGCTTTACATGAGACACCATTGAGGGGTAGGCCATTCCTAAAATTAACTAAGGGGGATAATTCCATGACCTCTCTGGGTTATACATGATACATTTCAGGTACCTAATTGAACTCTTTCCTATTTTCAAAAGAGTTCTGGCATTCATCTTGAAGGGCTTACTTAATATGTAATGTACATTATATAGATAGAGGTGTAACATATATTCATTTTTGTATTCAAATGATCCTTGCAATTAAGAAGAATTTTCACTTTGGGAGAGTATTCTTAAGATTACAGCTGAAAATATCAAAGAATTTGCTTTAAAAGTCAAGCTTGTAGTCACATCTGTTAAAAGCAGTGAGTGAGAGTTATTGAGTGAGATCCAGGCTGGTCTAGGAGGATGGTGCTGTTAGTAGTGTTACTGAGTATTCAGCTCAGGCCATGAACTGACTTTTGATTGACTTTTGACAAGTGGCTCAAGCCTGTGGTGCCTCAATTTCCTACCTGTTAAATGGAAGCAGAAATATTGACTTATTACTGAAGAGTGTTCTGAAGATTAGCTAATAAATGATGGTAGGAAAGCTCTGTGCAATTCTAAAGTGCTATATAAATGAAATATTGTTATCACCATCACTACTAATAATTATAACGATCATAAAAAGTGAATGACTCTGCTATGGAGAGCTTGAGTCCCACAGGAAAGTTATTTTTTCTTAGTCTGTTTTCATGTTTTAACTGGGTCCTTAAAGCAGCTTAATTGAATAAAAGCAAGGATTTCAGTACTCTCAGCATTTGTAGCCTCATTGTGGAGCCTTTGCTCCAAAAATCAAAGGTGGCTAAAATTATCATCTGTGTGGGCTCTAATATTTAAGAAATTATTCCTATCACCAGGCTGTTTTTACATAATAAAAAAGGGATCATAATTAATTATTCCCCCTCTTTAGTTTACTATCATAAGCACAGTCTGTGAAAAATAGAATATTGTGAAAAAAGAATATGAAACAAATATTACCATTTTATTATCTAGAACTCTGCCTTGAAGAAAACAAACTAAAATCTAGCATACAAGCATAAAAGTGTTCCAGAAAATCTAAATCTGTATTGAAAAGTTCAGACACAAAAGTCATACACTTATTCATAGAAGAATGTTCTGAGTCTATTGTTAGTGTATTTTTACCCTCTTCTTACACAAAATTTCAATGCGTCTGCTTATCTGCTTTCTAAACCGTTATTAGAAATAGCAAATTAGAGGGAAGAGGAAGGCTGTTGTGATCAAAGGCACAGACAGTGTTCCAGTTATGTATTGCTGCGCAACGAACCACTCCAGTACTTGGTGGCTTTAAACATTAAACACATTTATTTTGTTAATAAGTTTGG
Organism: Lagenorhynchus albirostris; assembly: GCF_949774975.1. Taxonomy (NCBI): domain Eukaryota; kingdom Metazoa; phylum Chordata; class Mammalia; order Artiodactyla; family Delphinidae; genus Lagenorhynchus; species Lagenorhynchus albirostris. Next base: position 46,224,182 of record NC_083112.1, on the reverse strand, counting down.
AATTTGGGTAGGGCCTGGTGGGGATGGCTCATCTCTGCTCTACTTGATATCAGAGCGGGCAGCTAGAAGGCTGGGATTGGGACCGCCTAAAGCCTGACTCACTCATATGTCTAGCACTTGGGCTGGGGACACTCCAACAGCTGGGACTGAAACAGCTGTCACTCCTCAAGCCACCCTCTCTGTTTTCATGGGTTCTTTCCACAAGGTCTTTCCAGCATGGTGGCTTCAGGATAGCCAGACGTCATAGATTTTAGCTTCAGGATCCGATGGACACGTTCTGAGAGAGAGAGGGATTGAGGAGGAAGCTGAATGACATTGATGATCTAGCCTTTGAAGTCGCACAGCTTCACGGTCGTATTCAGCTGGGGCTGCTATAACAAAACACCATGAACTGAGTGGCTTAAGCAACCAATATTTATTTCTCAGAATTCGGGAGGCTGGGATCAAGGTGCAGCATGGTCAAGTTCTGGTGAGAGCCCTTTTCCTGGCTCAAATGTATCCTCATGTGGATACATTTTTTTTAAATTTGTTTTGCTAAAAGATGCCCTCTAGCAGCTGCCTAACCAAAAGAGCACAAGGTACTTTTTAGCCAATGTATGCTAATCTATGTTTATTCGACTCTCACTTTTGATTGAAGGTTTGGATGTATATAGTATTTTATGTTGAAAATAACTTTTCCTCCAAATTTTAAAGATACTGCTCCAAAGTCAAAGTCTTCAACTTCCAGAGTAGCTGTCGAGAAATCTGAGGTCATTATGGTCAATAATTCTGCATATATGACCTATTTTTCTTCTCTTCAGAGGCTTTTAGGAAAAGTTGTGGTGATAGCCTTTGGCATAGGTCTTTTTATTATTATTATTAATAGTGTGGTCCTTCTGCAATCTGAAGAAATGGGTCCTTCCCTATCAGAAGTTTTTCTGCAATTCTCACTGGTAGCTTCTTTTCTGACTTATCTTTCTGGAACACTTAAAAATAAATCAATTGTGGGACCTCCCCAATTAATTCTCTCATGTATTATGTTTTCTCTCCAGTCTTCCATAAGTTTGTTTTCTAGTTCTGTATGTTTACAATTTTATCTTCCAAGATTTCCATTGACTATTTCACTTTGGTTATTTTATAACTTCTCAGAACTTTTTCTTATTCTATGATCATCTTTTTTTAATAGCACGTTTTTATTATTTAACTCTCAAAATATCTTCTGCTGTCTTTATAAGGGTATTAATTATGTAATTTTTTAAAGTCCTGTTTCATTTAGTCTTTGCTGTGTAACAAAGTAACTCAAAACTTAGAGTCTTGGAACAATAACAATGTATTGCTTCTCACCATTCTGTACATTGATTGGGTGGTTCTTTTACTGGTCGTGCCTGTGCTCATCAAGATGAAGCATCAGGAAAAAAAAAAAAAAAGACAAAGCCTCAATAAGCGGGTTGGCCCAGGGAACAGACAAGGATGTCTTTCATCCAAGTTACTTCTCAGCAGGGTGCTCTCAGGTGAAATGGAAATTATTAATATTTCTAAGGGGGGATAAATTATTTTTACTCAGTCTTTAATGCAGTTATAATTAGCATCTTTACCTTAGGTGAGGTTAGTTAATGGGACAGTAAGTTTGCACCTTTGTATGGGGTGCTTACCCTTTATGTAAATTACATAGAAGTTCCCTGTTTATCAGCAAGCATGTTTGTACCCATTTCACAAAATATTTATAAGGAAGGCATATGTGGTGAAATGAAGAGTACGTTTAAATGAGGAATCAAGAGACTTGGTTTTTAAAGACTTGCTGGATGAATTCATCTGCTATAAACCAATGGTGTATTATTCTGATCAATTCATTTAATTTTCTTGTCCTGGATATTTGTGAGACAAATGTTCTTTATTCTGTTATTATTCTTTATTCCCGTAGTCCATCTTCTATCTCCAGAATTCTATGGCTTTTGTTACAAAGTTACTATTTCAAAATAGTATAAAAGTTAATTTCAGTGCTTCAGAGAAAGCGGAAAAATCATGCCCCTCAAAAGGAACAAATTGGCTAAAAATCTTCACATGGGTTGGTTGTCCTGCCCTCATCTGCATCTCGAGCCCAGGAATTTTATTCTCATCACCCACGTACCCTGGCCCAGCCTTGTTTATAATGGTGCCTTTGTCTGCATTTTACACAATTTGTCTGTTTTATGTTTTATTTGATATTGAGTCCTTTGTCGAGTAAACACCTTTCATTTTAACATTATATTTTTGGAAAATATACTTTCAGAGTCAATTTTCAGGAAAATTGTGATAAATATGGAAGACAATTTATATATGTGTCTGTTGTTAATTTCACCTAAGAATACAATATTAATTTGCTAGGACTGGCATAACAAAATACCAGACTAGGTGGCTTAAGCTACAGAGGTTTATTTTATTACAGGCTTGGAGGCTACGAGTTCAAGATCAAAGTGTTGTCTGGTTTGGTTTCTTTGGAGATCCTTCTCTTTGGCTTGTGGATGGTGCCTTTTCACTGTCTCCACATGGTCCTTCCACTGCGCCTGTGCAGCCCTGGTGTCTCCTTGTGTGTTCAAATTTCCCCTTATTATAAGAGCACCAGTCAGATTGAATGGCCTAATGACCTCATTATAACTTTATCACCTATTTAAAGGCCCTATCTTCAGATATACTCACATTCTGATGTACTGGAAAGTTAAGGCTCCAATATGTGAATCTAGGGAGGGCACATTTCAGTCCATAATAAATACATTTCATATTTATGTGTCAATTTTTACGTCACCAAATATTAGGTGTAAGCCTTCGAGTACAATTAGGTTATATTTAACAATTAAAAATTATGCGTTTGGAAAGGATTAATTTTAGGGATCTAAAAACAAAACAACTGGAAACAAGTCTAGATCAAATTTGAGTTTGAAGCTGGCCCAGGTCCAAAAATGCTGCTTTCAGTTTGTCCAATTACAACCTGCTTATGTCCAAAAACTAAAGATCAATTCCTATCTTCAAACCATTGAAGGTATCTATAAAACCAATTCCTCCTCTGTAAAATGTATTTAGAATAGTGGCTCCTCCATCTTGAACCAAAAAACAGAATCTCTAGGGATGAGGCCCAATAATTTATATTTTTAATAGCACCTTGTACATTTAGCCTTAGGAGGCATTAGATTAGACAAAACAGTGATACCGAAATATACAAATGAAGCATATTTATTTTTTAATAAAACAACCATAGCCCACTTCTAATCTCTTATGGCTCTCAGGAGGTATAATACTTCTACTTTTCTGCTTTTCTGTTGAAGAATCTGCACTGCAAGAGGAAAGAAATGGACTTGTTCCAAGGGGGGAAAGTGGGAGGTGGGGGATGGGAGGTGGGATGAATTGGGAGGTTGGGATTGACATATACACACTAATATGTATAAAATAGATAACTAATAAGAACCTGCTGTATAGCACAGGGAACTCCACTTCACTGTACAGTAGAAACTAACACAACATTTTAAAACAACTAGACCCCAATTAAAAAAAAAAAGAAAGAAATGGACTTGTTAGCTAGAAATGTGATTTTAATGGAACTGCTGGGTAGTTTTTCTAAAGCAACATACAAACTTCGTAAATTAAAACAATGATACACAAAGTGACTTTTTAAAATATTGCAGTTATTTAATGTAGTATATAGAATTAAGTAAAGAGTAAACTTTTTCTAAAATAACTTTTGGTTTGTTTTCTGGAGTGATGTATCTTGTAAAGTAGTTCTATTTTCTTTCCACAGATGCTTGAGCAGGCAATGCAACACAGCACAGTAGTTAAGAGTATGGGCCTAAATGACATAAAACACTGGTTAAAGCAAAGAAAAAAATAGAATAGTCTGAGCCAATAACTGTTATTAATTTCATCTGTAACTACATCTATTCTTGTAAATCCTGACCTACCATATTTACACTCACCCAGACACTCATGCATTTCTAAACTATTATAGGGAACTCCCCAGGGATGTTAAAATTATAGAACTTTGTGAGCTTAAAGGTCATTTAATTCAACTCTTTCATTTATAGGAGAGGAAATCAAGACACAGAAAATTGTTCCTTGCCTAAGATTACCCATAAGCCAGATCAACTTTTTTTAACTCTAATTTTGTTTTTCTCTTATACCATATTTCCTTGGTCCTTGACCCCTGATTTTGAAGATCTATAACCAACCTATATACCTATACTTAATATAACAAAACAAAATAAAACAAAAATGAGATACAGATCAGAAGTTCCAAATGGGTAAGCTCCAACTGAGCTTTGTTTGGATCACACTATTAAAATATTTTCTAAATTAGCAGTCAACATTCAAAATGTATGAGACTGCACATAAAAATACACATTAATAGCATCCTTTACGAAAAAAAAAATTATCTGGCAATCCTCAGCCCATATTTCCTTATGGGAACCATTAGGAGGAAATGAGTAGCAGCTGCCCCTCCTTAGACAGGGCATTTGTCCTTAAGTTCACCTTGGACAGATTAGGTCTGAAAGTCTGAGACCAAGTGGCAAGTCTCATTTCCCCCATACCTTCACCATTGTTCTCTCTTTTTTTTTTTAAATAGTAGTTAAGAGGAAATGGAAATATTTCTTGTCCCCATGGGTCTGTCCAAATTGGAAAAACAAAATCATATTTCAAGAAAAAATTTTGTTTTCCACCCCAAAATCCTTCCTTTAGATTATGTGTCTAATTCTCCCAGGTATCAGTGTGCAAGGACTGTAGAGGGCAGAGCTTCTCAACTCTCCTGCTCCATCATCAGCCTTAAGGCCCATGCAGACTCTCCTTAGGGAATGAGAGTTCTATTCTGAGGTAGATGGTGGGAGGTGCCCAAAGAGAGATGTATTAAAATCTTAGGGAGGAAAATGGAAAGTGTGTGAAACCTGAACAATTCTGCTCTCCTTAGATCTACTTGTCTGGGAAAAATGTGCTTTTCCCCATCTCTTCCACCTTAAAAATCACTGTCCTATAGTGTCTGCTTCAAAATAGAATTTCAGCTCTAAAGCTCTCATTTATATAGAATTTAAAACCAAAAATATCTAAACTTAAGTGAAATAATTCTACTGTATGTTTAATTTTTGTTAATCACTAATATATATGTGAGATTTTAAACTAAAGTCACTTTTAAATTATCATAACATTTTTTAAACTATTTGATTTGGGGAAATTCCTTTGTTTTATTAAAAGGAAAGAATAACTTATGCAAGTGAACAAGTCAGTGCTGAATTTATCAAAAGTTTCTGGAAACAATATAAACCATAAGATCAAAAGATCTTATGGGGCTGGGAGAAGATCCAAATTTCAGTAGACACAACCTGAGAAGCTCAATTAAAATCATAAAATAAATGCTCTCAATGTTCCATCAAACTATCAAAGCATTTCTCGGATTAGCAGACTGAGCTTTCACAACCCAGATAGAATAAATACTCTTCTAATTTCTTCAATAGTCTTCCATTTAACAGAACCCAGAATGTCATTATTGCCATTGCATAGCACTGAAAGGAAATTCCAGACACTCCATAAAAGCATAAAAGTCCATATTCACTTGAACTTCAGATAGACCATCCTTTTTTTTTTTTTTATAACCATTACCAGATTTCACTTTATATCTGAGAACAGAATGCTGAGAACTAATGACCTGGAAGTCAAAAATGGGTATTCAGGAAAACCTTACTAGTTAGTGATCAGATTATTCAAAGAATTGCCCACTCGAAAGTTACAAGCATTTCTGGGAGAACTGACGAGATAAAAATCTGTACCTTTGGGCTGCAGATCTTCCTTAGTATCCATCCCTTTAATACACGATATATCTGGGCCTAAGACAGTTAAATTGCTTTCAGCTCAATTATTTGCTTTCAAAGAAATTGAGAAGCTGTTCATTTTGATTACATATGACTGTGAGAAGACCGTGGTTACTTATAAACAAACTAACTTGACGTCTCCATAATTCTCTTTCTTTTTTTTTCCCTTGTCTTAAGTAAAGCTGCTTTTAGGGGGAACAAAAACCCTGGCTAGCTGCTCAGAATTGTTAAAGTTAACTGTGCTACAAATAAATTGGAATTTTTGCCCATATAACGTACGTCTCAAAGTCCTTGCTGGGAAGTCACAGAAAAAATGAGAGTTACAACAATAACTTACTTAAAACTACCTGACAAGATGTGTAGAGCACAGACAATAATGACAGAGCTGGGATAGGGGGTGAGGAGTTAATATAGATTTCTAGGACCAGGGAACCAGGAGAGGTAAAGATTTTAGCCTGTTTGTTCTTACTGAGGGGCTTGACAAGATTCGTCTCTGAAGTCCTGAACTTCGTCTCTGAAGTCCTGAATTCCACTTCTACACTAATGTGCAACACTAACTTTATTATAATAGCCACAGAATTCTGGAGATAGAAGAGAGGCTACAGGTAACTGAATTAAAAACGTTTGTCTCACAGGAGAAAATATCCAGAAGAGGATAATTAACTGACTCGCTCAGGGTAAGATCATTGGTTCACAGCACATGCGTCCATTCAGCAATACTTTAGGACCCATACCTCCTGACTCCTTCTTTTCATCATAGATGCCTTTCTTATAAATATTTTGTAAAACACGTGCCAACATCCTTACTGATAAGCAGGAAGATTTCATGCAATGTGTATTAAGGATAAGCACGACACACAAAAGATTCAAACTTACTGTCTCATGAACCGACCTCACCTAAGTTAAATATGTTGACTGTGATAGCATTAAAGATTGAATAAAGGTAATCCTCCCTTTCCTTATGATTTGTAGGACTGATTTGGATGATGTGTATCCATTTAAAAAGAGGTGTCAAGGAAAGTTTGAACTACTATTTTCTTCCTAAACTATATGTAAAAATATGACTTTGTCCTAGTGTGATCCTCATCTACATGCATAGTTTTCCTCAAAGTCATCTTTTATATTTATCACCATGGAAGCACCCTTGCTGCCCTGGATGTGTGCCTGACCACCATGAAAATGGCAGACACATTTCCTGAAGTTACATCTTGATTTTTTTTGTCTTTGTATTTTCTTATTGCCATTCATGTTATTATATTAGAAGAGTAACAGCCAATTTCAAAGCAACAAAGTCCTAATTCAGAAGTGAAATTTTGTAAAGCTCTTCAGATAGTTCACATGCTTAAAAAAATTAAGCCAGCTCGATGGAGTGGAAGTGTTACTCCCTCACTCCCTATGGTTTCTGAAAAGCCATTAGCGACACATGTCTCTTTGGAAGCATTTATGCTTACATTACTCTTTGGTTTGTTTCCAAGTCCTGCTGCCTTCCTTATAAATAGCACTTGCAAACAGGAACTTAACTGCACGTAATGGGGAAAAAAGTTGTCTGGGTTTTCTTTTGCAGCATCATAGCCCCAGATGGCTGAGAGGATGACTAGCAATTGCATCCTCAACCACTGGGGTACAGAGGTAAAACCATAGTGTCAGGACTGACTCTCATCTAAGCATTGTATCCTGAAGGTAAACATTTTAAATGCTATCTAATTGTGTTTCTGTGGATAATTTTTTCTAAAAGCTGGATTTAAAAATATGTGTATATGCATACCTATGCTTCACTAAAACAGTGATGGTGACTCAGTTTTTCATTTGAGAATTCCCCCCCACCAACGTAATACTTATTTAATCTAACCCTAATATGTTAACCAAGTAGCCTGACTTTTCACCATTTATTATTGTTTCTTGTCTCTAGAAATGAGAGGACATTCATTTTTATTAAAATCATTACCAGTAGGGAAAAACTGGTCATATGGCATGCTAGGATCCAAGACTTGACATGAGGTTGGACATAACTAGCTCATAAGCTATGTTTCATTTAGTCAGTTAGCATTTTGAAGAACGAGTCTTCTCCAACAGGACTTGTTAATGCAGCTATTCTGGGGAAAAGAGTAAAAACAGAATGTTTCCGGGAAGACTGCTTGGGTGGACAGTCAAGCGATGGTCCTGGGCTTTAAGGACAATTGGAGGACATTGGCACCAGAAGATGTAAATGCTCAGCAAAAGAGTAGGAGTACCTAAAGAAAAGAGGGGAAGAACACTATAGACCAATTTCATTAAAATGAATGACCCTGTCATTCCGGGAATAGTGTCATTGAAATGATGATGCTCTTATAATAATCATGGTGGGATGTACTAGACATCTCTTGAGACCAGCTGCATTTGAAAGTTACAGAGTTGCCTCTCTCAAAAGAGGTAAACAAGAATAGATGGCAAAGAACTATTTTATTCTGGATTTATTTTGACCTCAGTCACATCAGCTTATATTTTAACTACTGTTATTTTTCTACCCAAAATATAAGAAAACTGACATAGTAGTAATGCAGTTATTGGGTGAGGGGAAAAACAAAAGCAATGAATGAGGAGTAGGAATGAAAGGAAAACTGGAAAGGGAAATAAAAACATTTTTTCTATTCAACTACATTTTAATGAATTTGAAGAATATCATCAATAATATAATACAACTAATTATGTAAATAGTACTTCAAAATATGCCTTCCAGGCACATTTATCTCCTTTAATCCTAACAATAACCTCAACTATTTCCCCGGTTTTCAGAAGGATGAGGAAATGAACACCAGTTAAATGACTTGGCCAAAATCTCTTTGTTAATGAAGAGAATGAAAAAAAAAAAAGGTTGCTCTCATTCATTTGTATTTCATAAAACTAAATCCTATGTTTTTTTTTAAATCACAACAAAATGTGTTTCCTTCTAATATTAACATTTATACACATCAAAATGTAAGGCATTCAGGTTTAGTGTGAATCAAAAAATCAAAAGAGTTCCACAAAAATCAGAGGCCAGGAAAGGCCATTTAGAAAGCCAAGCCTTGTAAGTATTCTGTTGTACATCCAGGTGTATTGCCCAGATGGCACAGGTATAAAACCTATGAAATGGGAAAAGTGAGATTGTGAGTGCTATTATGACTGTTCTACATCTATAATACATTTATCCCAAGAGGCTGTTGTACAGCTGTTAACATATATGGGCTTGTATTTTCACTTGTACTTGCAAAGAGATTTAAGATTTATAATGATAGGTATCTTTCTTCTGTAAAGACTGCAAAGTAAGGAAATTTACCAAGAGTACAATCAGGTGATGAGATGTATTCACCAAGGTTTATTGCAACAAATAAGTAAGAGAGTAAGACTTCTCAGTCCTGTCAGCTACAGAGGAATTAAAAATAACACTCTTGCTTCTTAGTTGGTTTATTCTGTTATCACATTATCTTTCACTGATTATGCTAAAGAAGAAATAGAAGGAATTGCAAAATTGCAATTTGGTTTTCTGAAGAAAGACATTTAAAAATATACCTAGGGCTTCCCTGGTGGCGCAGTGGTTGAGAGTCTGCCTGCCGATGCAGGGGACACCGGTTCGTGTCCCGGTCTGGGAGGATCCCACATGCCGCAGAGCGGCTGGGCCCGTGAGCCATGGTCGCTGAGCCTGCACATCCGGAGCCTGTGCTCCGCAATGGGAGAGGCCACAGCAGTGAGAGGCCCGCGTACCAGTAAAAATATATATATATACCAAAAAATATATATATATACCTAATTTGAAATCATTTTTGAACTCGAAGAAGAATTTTTCATCTTTAAAATGCAAAGAGATTTTGTACTGTTGTTTTAATATAGCTATTGTGCAATTGTAGTTAAAAAATAATTATAGCTGTGTGGTTTTAAAAATATATATGTTGAAACTGGCCCTTAAATGACACTTAATCTTCTTTAAAAAGTGTTGGGGAGTAGTATTAGTTCTTACTCCTGTTGTAACAAATCACCACAAACTTTATGGCTTAGAGTAACGCAAATTTATTAGTTTTAGGTTTATGGAGGCCAGAAGTCCAAAATTGGTCTCACTTGCTTAAAATCAAGGTATCACCAGGGCTGTGTTCCTTCTGGAGGCTCTAGAGAAGAATCTATTCCCTTCTCTTTTCCAGTTGCTAGAGTCCTCCCACACTCCTAGGCTCCTGGCCTCTTCCTCCATCTCCAAAGCCAGCAGCATCTTCAAATCTCTTTCTGACCCTTCTGATTACTTTGTGATTACTTTGGACCCACCTGGATCATCCAGTAGACCATCCCCATCTCAAGACCTTTATCTTAATTACACATGAAAAGTCTCTTTTTCTGTGTCAGGTAATATATTCACAGGTTCTAGGGTTCAGGATATGGACAGCTTTGGAGGACCATTTTTTTGCCTACCATAGGGGATGAATACATTTTGCTTCCTTGTGAAAAGTTGATTTACCAACACTACCACTTTCATCCCCTACCTGAAATTTTTTAAAAAGCTTGTAGAAAATCCTCAATCTCACTATCACAAGTTCAGTATTGAATTCCAAACTCTATGCAATGGTTAGTACATTAAGAATGGTCAAAAATGCCTGTAAGATGATGAAAAATGATTCTCCAAGAAAGAGAACTATGTGTTCAGATTTTTAAATGTCACACTAGCCCTTTGCCCCCATCACAATCACAGAGTCTGAATTCAGCAAATGTGACAAAGAAGAGCAGTGTTCTTAAAGAGATGCTATCTCTGATTTTTCACTTAGCAGCTCCAATGATTATCAGGAAATAAATCAACCAATGGCAGTCATAGACAGCTATTTAAATCTGTGGTTTGAACATCTTAATTGGTGCTTTAAAAGTTACAGAGCCAAAGTCTCATTAGATACATAAAGCTGCTAGTGTGCGTAAACTATAGCACAATATTCCATGCTTAAGAAAGCATCACATAATTTTCTGCATTAAATTAACATAGCTTGAAACATTTATTTGGGAAAAATGAGGAAAACGAGAATAAAAATCTTAGGTATATATTACAATACAAAGCAATTGTCCAATTGTCTACAGCAAATTCAAAACACACATTTGGTAAATTTTAAAAAGGATGTTTTTTATTTTTTATTTATTTATTTTTTTGCGGTATGCGGGCCTCTCATTGTTGTGGCCTCTCCCGTTGTGGAGCACAGGCTCCGGACGTGCAGGCTCAGAGGCCATGGCTCACGGGCCCAGCCGCTCTGGAGCATGTGGGATCCTCCCGGACCGGGGCACGAACCCGCGTCTCCTGCATCGACAGGTGTACTCTCAACCACTGCGCCACCAGGGAAGCCCAAAAAGGATGTTTATTTTTAAGCTGTGTAAATATACTTCAAAATTGTCCTTTGAATTTCCTGATCTAGTCATCGTTGTTTAAATTCATCACACAATTAACTTTAATATATTTTTCTTTTTTAAAAAAAAAATTTAAGGAAAATTTTAAAGGTGGACTTTTTTCTTTGTTAGTTTAAATAAATTGAAAATTTCAGGTGAAAATACTACATTAAAAAATTTTTAGACCAAATAATTAATTTCCCAAGGAATATGTTAAGTATTGGAATCATCTTACTTTTTGGAATCTGTTTGAACTTTAAGATAATTATAGGAAGCCCCTATAACATAGTATTCTGCAGTTTTCCTTCAGTTTCTTCAAAACCACAATCTTTGTCGGGGGGGGACAATTAATCTAGATATGAGTTTTCTGTGCCATAGAATGAGTTGTTAAGAAGAAAGTCTGACCATCCACTGGATACACAATGAGTTTTAAATAATAAACTCCCTAAATGCTAAAGTCTTCTAAAATCTATTAAGACATTATCCCCTTTAGATCAGTACTAGTTAGTTTCAGAAAATCACAGTTTTACCACCTAGTTAATAAGTAATATTCTCACTTATAGTTAATAAATTGTCTGTTTCCATGTTATTTTCATATATCATAAAGAAATCTAATTTGTATAATAAAGACATTATTTTAAATATTTCAATGTACTAACTAATCACTGAAATATTGAAAGCTATCAGAACTTCACATTTTGTAAAATTAAATAAAAACATTATTTAACTATATTTTCAAAAAATTGTTAATGTGGTTTTAAGCATCTCAGGTGTGAATTTTGATTCAGTAATGGAACTAGCACTTCTTTCCCACTGAACACATTTTTAATAGAGGTAATTATTCATTTTACAAAACTTCTTTTTACATTCATCTTTCCCCATGAACTAAAGATGTTTAAAAGTGGAATATTCCCATGCCAACTACTCAATTAAAAATGTGTGGGTTATCTATTTTTGGGATAATTCATGTCAATTTTTAAATCCTGGGTTAATTAAATCTGACCCCACATCCCAGCATGTTATTGGATATTTATTTAAGAAATGCAAATAAGTTTAAATCTAAATCTTAATATTAACTACTGCTTATGTAATTAAAAAGTAGAATCAACTGGGGAGAAATAGGAATGCATTTTTAAGTACACACACATATACACAAAATGTTTGTGATGATCCACCATATGCCCTCCTCCTAGGGTGGATAATTTAAAGTTGATGAAATGGAGCTGTCATTTTTTTTTTTTTTTTGCGGTACGCGGGCCCCTTACTGTTGTGGCCTCTCCCGTTGCGGAGCACAGGCTCCGGATGCGCAGGCCCAGCGGCCATGGCCCACGGGCCCAACCGCTCCGCGGCATGTGGGATCCTCCCGGACCAGGGCACGAACCCGTGTCCCCTGCATCGGCAGGCGGACTCTCAACCACTGCGCCACCAGGGAAGCCCAGAGCTGTCATTTTTATCTTAAAATTACTTTTGAGCAACATTTTAGACTTTTTTGGAAACATCTTCCTGGCCACAAGTGCTCATTAGGGGAAGCAGGGTGGCGGAGGGAAGGATTGGGAGTTTGGGATTAACAGATGTAAACTATTATATATTGTATATAGGATAGATAAAAACAAAGTCCTACTGCACTGCACAGGGAACTATATTCAATATCCTGTGATAAAGCTTAATGGAAAAGAATCTGATATATGTGTATAACTGAATCACTTTGCCATACAGCAGAGATCAACACAACATTGTAAATCAACTATACTTCAATAAAATTTTTAAAAAGTGTTCATTAGTCTTTTTTTGCTACTATTAAAGATTATATTTTTATTACAAAACACCAGCTTTGCTTTCCCAGTGTTCCACAGTTCCTAGAATATCACCTCCTGTAGTTCTAGAGACCATATCTGTTCTTAAGAAAGTCAAAGAGCAGCACTGATTATTGGGTGAAGACTCGTAACCACGCTACAAATATTCCTGACTTTGCAATGTAATAGTTGAATATTTTATAAAATCATGCATTGCTTTATAAAATGATTGAAAGCGATTGCTTACCAATAGATTTTATTCCATTTTAAAATATTAACTTGAATGTATCCAATAACACATTTTAGTTTCATATTTTCACTTGTCCAGTGGATTTATGACAATGCTCTTCATATTTTAATCATACACATGCTATCTTTTCAAATAAAACTTTTTAGCAACATTGTTTAATTTTTAAATATACCCAATCCTGAAAATACATATATTAAAATATTGTGTTTGTATAGATACATATATATGTATGTATTCAAAATAATGCTCTTACTAAATTCAGAATAGTCATTGAATATTGCAACACATTGACTACCACCTTCTTGCTAAGTATGTGATATGAACCATGACATTACAATCTTAAAACTGTAACAAGCATGAGTTATGTTTGTACTATTTCCCATTCTCATTATATTCTTTGTCACACAATGAATTAATGTTGTGCCATTTTCTATTCTCATTACAACCTTTTCCTTATGAATGGGATATCAGAATTTTAATGTCTTTCGTAATCTGTGAAATATAGTATGTGTTTTGTCATACTACTATATGACCTTGCTAATATTTTGCATTTTGATTGGTTATCCCAAGCTGTAATGTATAAAGTAAGGTTAGAGTGATTGGCCAATGAAATAATTCTTAGTGGTTTTGACTGCTTTGATCAAAGGATTTTAAGAAACATTAAAATATATTAATTTTTACATGCTTAAAAATGATCACTGTGGGATAACAGGCAAGTTTATTTGTGTAGAGAATGTATATAGTGACTTTTTCACATAAATTGAATGAACATTAGAAAAATTATTTCAAATTAGAAGAAAATGTTAGAAGTGTGTTTTGCTTCATATTTCATTACTCTTTTAATTACCCCTTTCTGATTTGAATGTAAAGAAATGTGGCATAACCAAATTATTTTATTGTTTTGTCTACACCTTTATTCTGCATCTTCCTTTTAGTCTGTTATTTGAAAAGTTGTACTGATGGTAAATATTTTTTGCTCTATGAGATTTATTCTATTAGTACTTCATGCTGGAAATTTAAAATCTTGTCTGATATTGCATCAAATTATAAACTATTACTGTACAATTTCTAAAAAAAATAATGTTACTAAGAGAAATGATTTTTGAGCTAAGTCCTTTTCTATGTTTTTTCGTTCCTCAACTTCTTTTAGAATGATGTTTCTAGTTGGCATTGTTACCTTTACATGTATGTGTCCTTCAAAATTTATATCTTCCCCTGTCCTAAGATTCTTTGGAAATTACTCTTGATAGCATGAGAAAGAAGTTATACAAGAGTGGGTGCTTTTAGAAGAAAGTATATGACTGACATATAAATTGCTATGTGTTGGGGTTTGAAAATAATATGTAAATTTACAGAGGAGCAAACATGGACAATTAGAAGTAAAAATTGTAACTGGTGTAAAATGTCTGATATGAGCATTAATTTTACATAATGCATTTTTACTAGTTTCTTGGGAGTAGGAGTAGCAAAGTGGTAGGACAGTAGCTGGAAAAACATGTAGATGTTTCCAGGTTACTAAACTCTGCTGGTCTCACATTTTGATGAGTGCCCAGACTACTTTGAAACTGTAGGCAAACTATCAGGATATTACAGACACTAAGAAATCAATCAAAATTTTGTCTTAAGTCATTTTAAAAACAAGGTGCCTCACTGGCCCATTCTGTTTCATTCAGTAGTGTAGCGTGTAACATTTTCATGGTGAATGGCAAGTATCAAAAAATTCTTCTGAACCTAGGGGCAGGACAGGAATAAAGACGCAGACGTAGACAATGGACTTGAGGACACGGGGAGGGGGAAGGGTAAGCTGACGAGGAGAGAGAGTGGCATTGACATATATACACTACCAAATGTAAAATAGATAGCTAGTGGGAAGCAGCCAAATGGCACAGGGAGATCAGCTCGGTGCTTTGTGACCACCTAGAGGAGTGGGATAGGGAGGGTGGGAGGGAGAATCAAGAGGGAGGAGATATGGGGCTATATGTATATGTATAGCTGATTCACTTTGTTATAAAGCAGAAACTAGCACACCATTGTAAAGCAATTATACTCCAATAAAGATGTTAAAAAAAAATTCTTCTGGGCTTCCCTGGTGGCGCAGTGGTTGAGAGTCCGCCTGCCGATGCAGGGGACACGGGTTCGTGCCCCGGTCCGGGAAGATACCACATGCCGCGGAGCGGCTGGGCCCGTGAGCCATGGCCGCTGAGCCTGCGCGTCCGGAGCCTGTGCTCCACAACGGGAGAGGCCACAACAGTGAGAGGCCCGCGTACTGCAAAAAAAGAAAAAAAAAAAATTCTTCTGATTTCTAGAGTCCCAATTTTTTTTTTTATCCACTAGTTATGGAATTATATCAAATTGCTTTTCATTTTTAAATTAAACTGAATAATGTACATTCAGACAAATGCGAGTGATTTTTAATTCACAAATTAGTTACTTAGCAATTCTGATTTGAAAAATAAAAAAGTTTTCCTTACCAAATAAAGTTTCTCTTATCTCTGCTTAAGTATTTATTTATTTTTTATATTTTGAATTTTATTTTATTTATTTTTTTATACAGCAGGTTCCTATTAGTTAGCCATTTTATACATATTAGGGTATATATGTCAATCCCAATCTCCCAGTTCATCACACCACCACCACCCTCCCCTCCACCTTCCCCCTTTGGTGTCCATACGTTTGTTCTCTACATCTGCGTCTCAATTTCTGCCTGCAAACCAGTTCATCTGTACCATTTTTCTAGGTTCCAAATATACACATTAATATACAGTATTTGTTTTTTTTTTCTGACTTAATTTTTCCCTTTCTGACTTAATTCACTCTGTATGACAGTCTCTAGATTCATCCATGTCTCTGCAAATGACCCATTTTCGTTCCTTTATATGGCTGAGTAATATTCCATCATATATATATATATGTACCACATCTTCTTTATCTATTCGTCTGTTGATGGGCATTTAGGTTGCTTCCATGACCTGGCTATTGTAAATAGTGCTGCAATGAACATTGTGGTGCATATGTCTCTTTGAATTGTGGTTTTCTCTGGGTATATGCCCAGTAGTGGGATTGCTGGGTCATATGGTAATTCTATTTTTAGTTTCTTAAGGAACCTCCATACTGTTCTCCATAGTAGCTATATCAATTTACATTCCCACCAGCAGTGCAAGAGTGTTCCCTTTTCTCCACACTCTCTCCAGCATTTGTTGTTTGTAGATTTTCTGATGATGCCCATTCTGACTGGTGTGAGGTGATACCTCATTGTAGTTTTTTTTTTTTTTTTAAAGAAGATGTTGGAGGTAGGAATTAATTAATTAATTAATTTATTTTTGCTGTTTTGGGTCTTTGTTTCTGTGCGAGGGCTTTCTCTAGTTGTGGCAAGTGGGGGCCACTCTTCAACACGATGCACGGACCTCTCACTATCGCAGCCCCTCTTGTTGCAGAGCACAGGCTCCAGACGTGCAGGCTCAGTAGTTGTGGCTCACGGGCCTAGTTGCTCGGCGGCATGTGGGATTCTTCCAGACCAGGGCTCGAACCCGTGTCCCCTGCATTAGCAGGCAGATTCTCAACCACTGCACCACCAGGGAAGCCCCCCTCATTGTAGTTTTGATTTGCATTTCTCTAATAATTAGTGATGTTGAGCAGCTTTTCATGTGCTTCGTGGCCATCTGTATGTCTTCTTTGGAGAAATGTCTATTCAGATCTTCCGCCCATTTTTGTATTGGGTTGTTTGTTTTTATAACATTGAGCTGCATGAGCTGTTTATATATTTTGCAGATTAATCCTTTGTCCGTTGATTCATTTGCAAATATTTTCTCCATTCTGAGGGTTGACTATTCGTCTTGTTTATGGTTTCCTTTACTGTGCAAAAGCTTTAAAGTTTCATTAGGTCCCATTTGTTTATTTTTGTTTTTATTTCCATTACTCTAGGAGGTGGATCAAAAAAGATCTTGCTGTGATTATGTCAAAGAGTGTTCTTCCTATGTTTTCCTCTAAGAGTTTTATAGTGTCTGGCCTTACATTTAGGTCTCTAATCCATTTTGAGATTATTTTTTGTGTAGGGTGTTAGGGAGTGTTCTAATTTCATTCTTTTACATGTAGCTGTCCAGTTTTCCCAGCACCACTTATTGAAGAGACTGTCTTTTCTCCTTTATATGTCCTTGCCTCCTTTGTCATAGATTAGTTGACCATAGGTGTGTGGGTTTATCTCTGGGCTTTCTATCCTGTTCCATTATTCTATATTTCTGTCTTTGTGCCAGTACCATATTGTCTTGATTACTGTAGTTTTTTAGTATAGTCTGAAGTCAGGGAATCTGATTCCTCCAGCTCCATTTTTTTCTCTCAAGACTGCTTTGGCTATTTGGGGTCTTTTGTGTCTCCATACAAATTTTTAGATTTTTTGTTCTAGTTCTGTAAAAAATGTCATTGGTAATTTGATAGGGATTGCATTGAATCTGTAGATTGCTTTGGATAGTATAGTTATTTTCACAGTATTGAATCTTCCAATCCAAGAACATGGTATATCTCTCTATCTGTTTCTATCACCTTTAATTTCTTTCATCAGTGTCTTATAGTTTTCTGCATACAGGTCTTTTGTCTCCCTAGGTAAGTTTATTCCTAGGTATTTTATTCTTTGTTGCAATGGTAAATGGGACTGTGTCATTAATTTCTCTTTCAGATTTTTCATCATTAGTGTATAGGAATGCAAGAGATTTCTGTGCATTAATTTTGTTTCCTGCAACTTTACCAAATTCACTGATTAGCTCTAGTAGTTTTCTGGTGGCATCTTTAGGATTCCCTATGTATAATATCATATCATCTGCAAACAGTGACAGTTTTACTTCTTCTTTTCCAATTTGTATTTCTTTTATTTCTTTTTCTTCTCTGATTGCTGTGGCTAGGACTTCCAAAACTATGTTGAATAATAGTGGTGAGAGTGGACATCCTTGTCTTGTTCCTGATTTTAGAGGAAATGCTTTCAGTTTTTCACCATTGAGAATGATGTTTGCTGTAGGTTTGTCGTATATGGCCTTTAATATGTTGAGGTAATTTCCCTCTATGCTCACTTTCTGGAGAGTTTTTATCCTACATGGGTGTTGAATTTTGTCAAAAGCTTTCTCTGCATCTATTGAGATGATCATATGGTTTTTATTCTTCAATTTGTTTATATAGTGTATCACATTGATTGATTTATGTATATTGAAGAATCCTTGCATCCCTGGGATAAGTCCCACTTGATCATGGTGTATGATCCTTTTAATGTACTGTTGGATTCTGTTTGCTAGTATTTTGTTGAGGATTTTTGCGTCTATATTCATCAGTGATATTGGTCTGTAATTTTCTTTTTTTGTAGTATCTTTGTTTGGTTTTGGTATCAGGGTGATGGTGGCATTGTAGAATGAGTTTGGGAGTGTTCCTTCATCTGCAATTTTTTTGAAGAGTTTGAGAAGGATGGGTGTTAGCTCTTCTCTAAATGTTTGATAGAATTCACCTATGAAGCCATCTGGTCCTGGACTTTTGTTTGTTGGAAGATTTTTAATCACAGTTTCATTACTTGTGATTGGTCTGTTCATATTTACTATTTCTTCCTGGTTCAGTCTTGGAAGGGGATGCCTTTCTAAGAATTTGTCCATTTCTTCCAGGTTGTCCATTTTTTTGGCATAGAGTTGCTTGTAGTATTCTCTCAGGATGCTTTGTATTTCTGTGGTGTCTGTTGTAACTTCTCCTTTTTCATTTCTAATTTTATTGATTTGAGTCTTCTCTCTCTTTTTCTTGATGAGTCTGGTTAATTGTTTATCAATTTTCTTTATTTTCCCAAAGAACCAGATTTTAGTTTTATTGATCTTTGCTATTGTTTTCTTTGTTTCTATTTCATTTGTTTCTGCTGTGATCTTTATGATTTCTTTCCTTATACTAACATTGGGTTTTGTTTTTTCTTCTTTCTCTAGTTCCTTTAGATGTAAGATTAGATTATTTATTTGAGATTTTTCTTGTTTCTTGAGGTAGCCTTGTATTACTATAAACTTCATCTTCCCTGCTTTTGCTGTGTCCCATAGGTTTTGGATCGCTGTGTTTTCATTGTCGTTTGTCTCTACGTAGTTTTTGATTTCCTTTTTGATTTCTTCAGTGATCTCTTGGTTATTTAGTAACACATTGTTCAGTCTCCATGTGTTTGTGTTTTTTATGTTTGTTTTCCCTGTGATTGATTTCTAATCTCATAGTGTTGTGGTCAGAAAAGATGCTTGATATGATTTCAATTTTCTTAAATTTACTGAGGCTTGATTTGTGACCCAAGATGTGATCTATCCTGGAGAATGTTCTGTGCACACTTGAGAAGAAAGTGTAATCTGCTGTTTTCGCATGGAATGTCCTATAAATATCAATTAAATCTATCTGGTCTATTGTATCACTTAAAGCTTGTGTTTCCTTATTAATTTTCTATTTAGGTGATCTGTCCATTGATGTAAGTAAGGTGTTAAAGTCCCCCACGATTATTGTGTTACTGTCGATTTCCTCTTTTATAGCTATTAGCAGTTGTCTTATGTATTGAGGTGCTCCTATGATGCCGGCTGCATATATATTTATAATTGTTATATCTTCTTCTTGGATTGAACCTTTGAACATTATGTAGTGTCCTTCCTTGTCTCTTGTAACATTCTTTCTATTAAAGTCTATTTTATCTGATATGAGTATTGCTACTCCAGCCTTCTTTTGATTTCCATTTGCATGGAATATCTTTTTCCATGCCCCCACTTTCAGTCTGTATGTGTCCCTAGGTCTGAAGTGGGCCTCTTGTAGACAGCATATATATGGGTCCTCTTTTTTTATTCATTCAGCCAGTCTGTGTCTTTTGGTTGGAGCATTTAATCCATTCACGTTTATGATAATTATCAATCTGTATGTTCCTGTTACTATTTTCTTAATTGTTTTGGGTTTGTTTTTGTAGGTCCTTTTCTTCTTTTGTTCTTCCCACTTAAAGAAGTTCCTTTAGCATTTGTTGTAGAGCTGGTTTGGTGGTGTTGATTTCTCTTAGCTTTTCCTTGTCTGTAAACCTTTTGATTTCTCCATCGAATCTGAATGCGATCCTTGCTGGGTAGAGTCATCTTGGTTGTAGGTTCTTCCCTTTCATCACTTTAAATATTTCATGCCACTCCCTTCTGGCTTGTAGAGTTTCTGCTGAGAAATCAGCTGTTAACCTTATGGGAGTTCCCTTGTATGTTGTTTGTCATTTTTCCCTTGCTGCTCTCAATAATTATTTTTTGTCTTTAACTTTTGTCAATTTGATTACTATGTGTCTTACCATGTTTCTCCTTGGGTTATCCTGAATGGGACTCTCTGAGCTTCCTGGACTTTGGTAGCTATTTCCTTCCACATGTTTGGGAATTTTTCGACTATAATCTCTTCAAATATTTTCTCAGGTCCTTTCTCTCTCTCTTCTCCTTCTGGAACCCCTATAATGTGAATGCTGTTGCCTTTAATGTTGTCCCAGACGTCTCTTAGGCTGTCTTCATTTCTTTTCATTCATTTTTCTTTATTCTGTTCTGCGACAGTGAATTCCACCATTCTGTCTTCCAGGTCACTTATCCCTTCTTCTGCCTCAGTTTTTCTGCTATTGATTCCTTCTAGTGTAGTTTTCATTTCAGTTATTGTACTGTTCATCTCTGTTTGTTTGTTCTTTAATTCTTCTAGGTCTTTGTTAAACATTTCTTGCATCTTCTCGATCTTTGCCTCCATTCTTTTTCCGAGGTCCTGGATCATCTTCACTATCATTATTCTGAATTCTTTTTCTGAAAGGTTTCCTATCTCCACTTCATTTAGTTGTTTTTCTGCGGTTTTATCTTGTTCCTTCATCTGGTACATAACCTTCTGCTTTTTCGTCTTGTCTATCTTTCTGTGAATGTGGATTTTGTTCCACAGGCTGCAGGATTGTAGTTCTTTTTGCTTCTGCTGTCTGCCCTCTGGTGGCTTAGGCTATCTAGGAGGCTTGTCTAGAGTCCCAATTTTTTAAAGTTACTTTTAGATCTTCTAAATGAAGTAGCTTCATTTTGATGTTTCTGCATTTTTATATTAAATTTTATAACTCTATAATTAATATTTTTCCTCATTCATTCAGTCATTCAAAAACACTTCACATGTGGTTATTTCTACTAAGCATAGAGCTATATTATGACTTTTAATGCATTACCAATTTTATTAGTAGGAAGAGTCTGATTTCCTGCTCAAAGATTAAAGCAATAATCTTTATGTCATTTATATGCAGACATTTTCAGTATTCATATAAGGAAATACAGAGCTTTCCCAAAGGCTTATAGTGGCACTTACAAATATGACAGGAAAGAAAAAAGTGATTCAGAGACAAGAAAGTTCACTTTGGGAGCATCCCACTCTAAACCTGCTGTGCCAAATCTGAGAATTTCCTTACTCTCTGTGGGAATGAAAGAACTTCATCATGCTAAAACATCTTTAAGTGTGTATGAGGCTACTTCTTGCCAGTAAATCTTTTATTCAGCAAATCATCCAGTCTATAGAAATAATGCAGGTTTTTACAGCAATTACAAGTTTAAAGTTTGGCTTCACATATCTTAATGCCTTTTATTTTTTACAGTTGGAGTGCTCTAGCTTGCTGAATTTTGTTACAGATAATTCAAGTATCATACTTGCCTAGTTTTCTAAGTTCAAAATACCTTTAATTTGTTTTAACATTTTTTGTTAGCTTTTAATTCTCCTATCACTATTATATTAAACATTTTAAACTAAATTACATCATTTAATTGTCTTCCTTTAACTATGAACATCATAGGGGTTTCTCATCACATTTTCCCATGTTCACTTTTGAGTGGCCATTAAATTTTTTTCATTTTTTTCTATAGTGACATTTCATTAAAAACATTTCTCAATTTTTCAGAGACCAACGTGCTTGTAAAAATTGTCACAACAATTTCTTACAGTTTACTGATGCAAAAAATTGTCTAATTTTAAAACCAAATCCATGTAGAAAATGGAGTAGTAAAGAGAAATTAAAATAGAATCATGGATGAGTCAAGTCAAATTCAGATCTTTATTAAAACATAATTTGTAGGATAACTTTAGTGACTTAAAAACATGCACAACATGAGACTTGTGAGTTAAGTTTTAGTGGGGGCAAAATGAGGACTTCAGGCTGGGAGACAGCATCTCAGATAGCTCTGAGAAACTGCTCCAAAGAGGCAGAGGGGAAGGTCAGTATATATGCGATTTTGGTGAAGGGAGAGTACATGCAATTGAACACATATTTTTTACAGAAGGTTTCTTCTAGTCTCGTATGGGTTACTGCTAGTCACGAGGAGCAGACGTCACCATGAAGGATTTTAGTGCTTTTCTAGATATGAGGAGATATAAGAATTGGGTTCACAAAATAGGCTCTTGAAAATATCTAACTATCTGAAAACCTGTTCTGCCAGTTTTTCCCAGAACACAGAGTGCCTCATTTCTGCTCTCAACCTGAACTCCTTTTAGGGGGTGTTGAAAGTCAGCAGCTGCAGCTGCACATGATTTAATCCTTGTAGAGGTAGATGGCAAGTGCCAATGGAAAATGTCAATTCATACTTGACGACTTCAGGGGGCCTCACCTTTTATAGTAGCATCTAGGGAACAAACTATTTAATAATAATAGTTGTTCAAGTTGTCCTACATGATTAAATGTGAACAAATTGTCGTGGCAGCTTGCCCAATGTCCCTTGGGGCCAAATTTTGCCTTCTGGCTTGACCCCAAGGTTTCCATGAACTTTAAGGAAGTTGTGAATGCACGTCAGAGGGAAAATTTTATTTTCAAGTGAAAGAAGGAGAAAATGAAAAGATTGTGTTGATTGCTGCCTTTTCAGGCAAATAAACACATACGCTGATTATCTAAAATCTAACACTGATTTGACTAAACCTTGTCATTCCAGGTTGCACGATTAAATAATGAGATTCAGCATAATGCTTATTTGTTCTTATTCCGCTAAAATAAAAATGGCTAAAATTTCATACACATTCCCCATGGGTCATGATGGATTTTCTCACCAGATAAGAAAATAAGAGGTTTTATTTTCAGCATGTCAATGTTAATAAATCTAACCCTTTTTGAGTGTTTTCAGTATACCAAACATTCTTCTGATTTTTTATATACAAACAATGAATTATCTCAACAGCCATTCAAAGTAGATACTGGCACTCTTGCTCTTTTATAGATGAGGAAACTAAAGCATAAAAAGACGTGACATAAATTTCCCAAGGGCACACAGTAAGTAGGCAGTGGATATAGATTTTGAGCCCAGAAAACATGAATTCAGAGATCTTCTTCTTGACCACTAAACTATCTCCCTAAATCAAGACAATGTATCACTCTAAGTCTATTTTCCTGATTGTAGTATCAACTAAAGTAGCCCAAGTACATTATTTCCCATTTCAGGTGTCTATGCCTTTAGGAATTAATTGGTCATTATACCAAACTACTTGTAATTCCCCAGATATGTTTAATGAAGGTAATATTTTTGAAATATTTCCTAATATAATTTTCCTTTTCAGCAAACTACTTTTCCTGCAGGCTTTTTTCCCTTTATGGCAAAGATGAAGAACGTAAAGAAAATAATAATAAAAACAATACAAAGAATATCCTTCCCTGAGAGGAAGGGCATAGTGGACCTCTATTTTTTTTTAACTAGGAGGGAGGGGGAGAGAGAGAGAGAGAGAGAGAGAGAGAGAGAGAGAGAGAGAGAGAGAGAGAGAATATGAACAAATTAGCCAGGAATGTCTTGTTATGGGTTCCTTCACCCACTTAAGTGAAGTCTGTTAAACAACAAGAATGGTTTGGGGTAATTGCAGAACTAGTTCTTCTGACCTCAAGACCGTGGAATGAGAAACTTAAAGTAATTTGAGAGGCCCTGTACCAATATGTGAGCCTAAATCAAAAATGGTGGCAGGGTGGGGTAGAGAGCATGAGAGAGCCTGACACAGGGCATCCCTTAGTTCCCATGACCTCCAAAGGTCATGAAGGAGATTCAGAGGTTGTCATGGGATGCTGTAGGAGTGTCAGAGAGTATCTGAGTGTGTCAGCCAAGAGGAAGCCACCATATGGGGCAAGTGAGTCCCATAGCAAATGATCTGAGGTGGACACTCCAAAATCATTGGCCAAATGAAAACTTAGTTGAGTTTCATGGATCTCAACACAGAGGGAACAGCTGAGTTTTCCAGGAGCCATAATTACACCAGTCAATACAGAGAGAATTTCCATAATTTCTGTTGGATGACATCCACAGACCAGTCCAGAAAATGACATCTCCAGTGGAGATCAGTAAGAGCTTGTAGAGAAGGACCACATAGAAAAAAGGTATTCTTTCCTTTCCACAGTGAGATGACATGAGTCTTCCCTGTGCTATCTGGAGGCCACCAGAGGAGAAACAAAGAGAGGAGAGGAAAGGGTAAAGAAACTTTAAAATATAACAAGTTTCTCAAAAAAGACCTTGTTTATCTCAAGGCAGCTGGGTTGTGGGGGATTCTTGTATAAACCCTCAAGTAATAGTTTCAGTTTCTTTCTATTAAACAGTGAAAATGGTAGGGGTGGGGAGAGGTGTCTAGAGCAAGAAGAAATTCATTATAGAAAATTCTGTAAGTTACATTTTATGTGTATTGTAATTGTGGTGGGCAAATTCCCACGTGTTGCAGAATAAATGTATCTCTACTCACTAGCACTCCACCAGGCATGGCCAATATAGGCAAGGTATTGGAATTTTCAAGTGTGGCGCTTTGTTAACAAACCAACCTTAATTTGCCATACTAATGATTGCATTTGATCTTTAAAAAGAACTGGAAAATTTATGTAGATTCCCAGATTTACACTATTGAAACTCCTCATGTCAGGCAATACCACTGTACCTATTGTTCCATGAAATTAGGAATGTCTGAACAAAAAGGCCACCAAGCGTTAGAGTCTAACCATTGTACAGACGGAGGAAATGGGAACTCAACTTGTAAGACTGCCAGGGGTATAATCACCTTCACTTTTCCTGGTGACTCCCATAGCAATTGCCCATCTGGCCTTGGGGGAGGTGGCCTGCTCTCTTCTTGGCTCCTCTACCCAAGCACAAAATAGACACGTTCCTGAATTCCTTGCAGCATAGCTGAGGGGGGGGGTAACTATCCCATGTCCCATATTTAGGACTTGCTGATAGAAGATGCATAATTACATGTTGATTAATTTCCAATATTAGGAACTCTGTCTTTAAAATATGTTTCTTTTTCTTTCTAAGATAATACATTTGGCAATCAAATTTTTAGTGTTTATTTAACAAACTCTTGAGTGAAGTACAATTATACCCTTTTTAGAGACTTAAAACTTGAAGTAGAGGTGGATATTTTTGGTATGTGTGTATTTGGCATTAATATAGAGCCTGAAGCACTGTTGAAAAAAAATGACTAAGTTTTAGCAAGCTTTACACGTGGTTTGATTGCAGTTGTACATCCAAAGAAAACAAATATAGTGCCTAATTAATTCACCTTAGAATAGCAACTATTTGTTCAAAATAAGCATTTTAGTGAAAATTATAGATAATGGTTTCTAGAATTTTTAGTGTGTGGCTTTGTTATAATTTCACACTTTATAAAATGACTATTTTTTAATCTGTTTCCCTAGGTTCTGTACTATACTTGAAATTTTTCTAAAACGGTACACTTACTGTTTTATTTTGATTTTATTCTGTGATTTTACCTAATGTCCTACCTCAGAAAAAAATGACTTAGTGAAAAAAATTTTGTTTTTTAACTCATTGTTCATATGCTTTCTTTCATATATTTCTTATGGCCAGATATTTTTGGAGAAATATGAGATTAATTTCCCTGCACAGTTTTCCTTCTTGACCACTTTCATGTTTAATTGTGTCCACAATTCCTTCTTAAATTAGATTTAGAACTTTAAATAAATTCTGGTAATGCGTAGTCACCTATGTTACCTTGAATTTGTCATTCGGTCAATATATCATATATCAAATAATTAAATGTCTACCATTAGGAAATACAAAAATGTTTAAGGCACATTTCCTCCCTTAAGGGAGGGATCACACATACACACACACACACACAAGCACACACACATGTATACACAAGAACTATCAGCACAAAGAATTATAACATGTGACAGTTGAGTGAGAAGGTTGGATAAAATTATCTCTAAAAAATTTTAAGCTCTATAATTCTGGAATTGCATCATGAGTTCATGAACAAGGTGTGCTCCAGCTATTCTCAGTGGAGAGTGACGCTTCTGGACAATATTCAACTAGACACCTCTCTATTCATATTAGATACTTGTATTCTCAGGATTCGACTACAGAGGTTATTTGGGCCAATACCTCACTGGAAGTTTTAATTCTCTATTTTATACCTGTAGTTAAGCAGAGAAAGTTGTTTAACATTCAGGTAAATACAGAACAATGCAGATGACAAATTAGGCAGAAGAGATGCTTTGAATAAATGTCACAGCGTGAATGCATGATAATGATGGTGAGGTTGTAGCCAGTAGCCAGGAATCACTAGAGTCAAGGGTGAATGTCGAAAAAGCAGCAAAAATAAAACTAAATGGGAGATGGTGCCAATTTATAAGAAGCTTTGAATACAGGCTAAGGAGTTTGCATTGTATCTTATAGATTGACATCTCTGAGATTTGGGGGGACATGCATTTTGAATTGGGCAGTCTCATATTTTTAAGTATTTGTTCAAGGAAAGAAATTGAGAAAAGCATCAGATATTCTGATAAACGGAAGTTCTGTCAGAATACCACAAGGATCAAGGGAAGAATTAGGAGTTTGCAGGCAGCCTTTGGTCTTTCAGTCTGTGTGGTTTCTAGCCAACTCCCCCAAATGAATGGAACATGCCAGTGAAGAGGGACATGCTGAAATCATGTCCCTCTTCACTTCTAATCATTCATATTCTCTTTAATCTGGGGCATTTGAAATGCAAGTAAGTGACTGGCAGGCAGCCCTCCCTGTGCATTTCAAATGTGTGAGTCAACAGTAGTAGAGAGGCCTGCAAAGAATGTGGTAATGTGGTTTTATAATCCATCTGGCAAAGGTCTGTGATCTGCCTGCTGGAAAACCCACCTCTAGGCAATGTGGCACCGTTGGAGGTTTCTTAGAAAGGGATGGACATGATCAAAGTGGTTTAATCTGGCTTTTAAGGATTGAAATATTAGAAATACAGAAACCAGTTGAGAAGCTATTTCAGGAGTTGAAATAAGATGTGATAAAGGTCTGGGCAAGGGAAAAAATCAGACCAGAGAGGAAGGAACCAATACAGACAACTTTACAGAGACAATTGATACGACTCGACTGATGAGAGACATCACTGTTCAGTGGATCTGGCTTTTCCTTTGAACAAAACAGGCATGGTATGTTTGAATCTTAGGTCCAATGCATCCTAGTGATATGGCCTTGGTCAAGTCACTTCACCTTCTTGATCCTCACTTTCCCATCTGTTGAAAAGGAGTAATAATATCTACCTTGAAATATTGTAAGCAATAGAGAGAATATAAAACTTTGGATCTAGAATAGAGATGGCAGTGATCATCATTTTTTATTAGTTTTGTAGATGGGGTAAAGACGGGAAGAAGAGGTGGACAGATGGGAAATGGATGATGTCTTGCACCCCAGTAACTGAGAGAATTGTGGTGTCATTGACAGAACTATTGAGCCAAAAGTTTGAGTTAGTTCAAATATATTACATTAAATGATAATTTTCTTAATTTGTCTTTATTCAATAGCTAGTACAACTATGCATAGTTGAACAGTATATTTGGAATATAAGTCAGATAGATTTCTCTGGAATGAAACAGGAAAAGTAAACAGAATGGACATTGGTACACTGAAATAGTTGACAAGACTGAATGGTGGAGAGGACTTCTAATTTCAGTGGAATATCCACTATACTACTTTGTATCTTACCCGTATACTGAATGTTTAACGTAGGTTTAGCTAAACATACAATGTGTTTCTATATTGTACTTTATCAAATGAGCTGTAAGAGTTACCACTGAAATGCAAATACTTTAGGAGTAGATCATTAGGCCCACATAAGAAATATATTTCAGAAAGCAGTTGTTATGACTGTTGAATCTAAAAATGAAAGGGTTAACGAAAACCATGTCTAAATAAGAAAGTGGGCAGGAGTCTAGGTGTACCCATCTTGGTTCAGGAATCAAAATATTTTTCAGAAGATGTGTTAATCCATGACATAACTTATGATTTTGCATACAGCTACTTAGAAAAAAATAACATTTTTAAAGAATGCAGTTGTTTAGAATTTTGGTCTTTTTATCTTGAGGACTAATGGGAATTTCTCCATCACTTCTTTTAAGACATTTTATCGTGTGTAGTGAATTTTGTTAAAAGAGCAAGTTTTGAAAAGATCTGACAGCCTCTTCAGCAAAAGATCCAGGATTGTCAGCCATTGATGCAAAGACCTGAATCTGCTTTGACACTCTAGAATAGGCTTCTGGCAATGTTATGTCTTTCTTTTAGATGTTTGGATAAATCACACAGCTCAAAAACTGCATCATACATTATGCTTAAGTCATAAACAAATGCTGCTGAGGTAAGGGAATTCCACTGTACTTTCTTCAGTGATTTGAAGCTATAGATGTGTCACTCAAAAACATCAGTAAACATTTCTTGAGGGTTTGGATATGCATTCAAAATGGCTTTTATAGATCTTTTTATTTGAGTCACCTGAAAGAACTCAGCACTACTAATTTTAAGCAGCCATATATTTTTTTTACCATTAAAAGAGCAATGTAAACTATTTGTGAAAAAGATGTATCTATGAAGAAAGCCTTAAATCTTATGGAGTTTAGTTGGGCTATGTGGTAGGCAGAATAATGACCCCCATCCCAAGATGTCCACATCTGCGTTTTTATTCCTGGAACCTGTGAATATGTTAGGTTCAAAGAAGAATTAAGTTAGTAAACAGAATGAAGTTTTCTAATCAGCTGACCTTAAAATAGAAAGATTATTCTGGTTTATCCTGGTAGGCCCAATTAATTACAGATGTCCTTAAACTCATAAGAGGGAAACAAAAGAGTTGGTATCAGAGTGATACTACGTGCAAAAGACTCAATTGGCCATTGGCAGCTTTAAAAATGTAAGGGAGTCATGGGCCAAAGAAAACCAGCAGCTTCTAGAAGCTGGAAAAGACAAGAAATCACAGTCTTCCTTAGAGCTCCAGAAAGGAACACAGCTGTGTTGACACCTGGATTTTAACCCAAAGGGACCCACTTTGGACTTCTGACCTCCAGAACTATAAGATAATTAATATATGTTGTTTCAATCTACTAAGGTTGTGGCAATTTGTTAGAGCAGTGTTAAGAAACTGATTTATACAAGTCTGGATAATAAGAAAATTTCTGAATTCTTCTCAAATTTTAATTAGAAACAAAGTTAATATATTCCATAAAATTATAATAATTAATTTTAACGTTATAAAAAACTTCATATTTTAAGCCGTAACTTAAATATATTTTATATATAAATTTGTATGTGTGTGTGTATATATATATATATATATATATATATATATAAAAAATTCTTCAACTTTTCCTTTTCATGAATTTGTGTCTTGTTTTCAAAATCTGCTCCAAGATGTATCTTATAGAAAGTATTTTTGGCTAAGTTCTATTAAATCTCATCTCTATTCTGTTTCTCCAGAAAAAATTTTAGTACTTGAAGGTAGTTCAAAATGATTAATAATTATCATATAATTTATTTTTGGTTTCAGAATGCATTTCAGCAACTGAATATATTGTTGAAATAAAATAGAAAAGTAACATACTAAACCACGTAACTCTATTGTGCATTGATAGTTTCTATTGATACATATGTATCAATAATGTCCTGGGAGCTATAGCAAAGTGACCACTCCCATCACTGTTCCATACCTGACACCCAGGAATATTGGAAGAAAATCAGAAAAATATGACACTTTATAATTGTAGCCTTCAAAATATCAGCATAAAATATTTTAGATTGGTCATCCTCAAACATGTCTTGAAATTGTAATTAAGGATACCAGAGAATCTTCTAAATTTGAAATAATTTTTACCTTTTTTATGTTACATTATTATAAAATCAGAAGTTATTTCTTTAAAAAATCTTTTTACTATGGAAAACTTCAAACATACACAAAAGTAAACAAAATTATACAATGAACACCCGTGTATTCATCACCAAGTTTTAACAATGGTTAACTCATAGCCAGTCATGTTTCATCTATCCCTCACTTATTTTTCTCCTCACTACATACTCAATTTAAGCAAATCATACATTCATATAAATTTATCCATATATTTTAGTATATATCTCTAAAATATAGAATTCTTTAATATAAACTCATTACTATTTTCATACCATTAAAAACCTAATAATATCTTACTATCATCAAATATCCAGGTATTATTCAATTTATATTTGTCTCACAAATGTTGTATTTTTGGACAGTGTGTTTATTTTAACCAGAATTCAAATGAAGTCCATACATTGTGAATGATTAACACATGTTATGTGCCTTTTAAACTGTAGATCTCCATCCATGTCTTTCTTTTGTCCTGTAATTTATTTGTTGAAGAAGCCATGTCATGTATTCTCTAGAGTGTCCTCTCTCTGGCTTTTGCAGATTGCATCTTCATGGTGTCATTTGATGTGTTCCTCTGTCCTCATCCTTCTCATATATTGATAGTTGGATCTAGAGACCTTATCAGGTTCAGGATGCTGTCTGACTGCCTCTCTTTTTGTGATGTCAGCAGAATCCATTTTATTTTTCACCATTGCTTGTAAATGAGCAGCCCCTGCTCATTTAAAACTTAATGAGTATAAATTTAATCAGAATATAAACCATGGCCTAGGAAATTTTTCAGTTTTTCCAACCTGAAGTCTTTTCCAATGCCATAAATAACTGCAACAAACAATATGTCCTTTCAGAATAATGGAAAATAATACCTTAAGGGAGAAAAAGCTTATTCTTAAAAAAAGCTCATGGCTACTTAAAAGGGAGGTGAAAGGGGAAAATTTAAATAATAAAGGAGAATCTAAATATAGTTGAGAAGACATTGTCTCCACCCAAGCTGAGTTAAAAAGACTAGAAAGACCATATATGAGGAAAAGACTGGATGGAGCACTGTAAGTGGTACCATAGATAACAGCACAACAACTAATATTTATTGTTGACTATGCACAAGGCATAGGCCTTTTATCAATATCATCTTGCTAAGTTCATGGAACGATTTTACTTTAAAAATAAAGAAATTGAGAGAAATTAAATAACTCGCCAAGGTCCTCTGGAGAGCCAGGGCCAGGATTCAAAGTCAGAAAGGGTGATTCCAGACTTATCTTTTAACCTATAAGCAAAATTGTTCTCTACAAACATGCCCCTAAAAGGAAGACTTACATCTATAGTTAATCAGAGGCTGCATTGATTTTTGCAACAATTTATTTTGTTGTTATGGATGTTGCCTGTTAGTTTTACACCTGAGTTTCATTGCCTTTGATTAAACTGTAGTGAAAATCCAATCCATCTAAGAACATTATATTTGCTTTCTACTCTCTACAGAGTCCAGAAAAGGGGTCTGCCTAGATGCTTCTTGAGCTATGAAAAAAGAAACATACATGTTTAAGTACTGGTCATACAAAATAACTCATAATGTTGCATATATTTTTCTAGAATTCTATCTTTTGATGTTTGTTTTATTTTTTCTACTCCTTCTATAATCTACACATTTTTGGCTACTCAGGTAGTGGCAAA
This sequence comes from Lagenorhynchus albirostris, assembly GCF_949774975.1. Taxonomy (NCBI): domain Eukaryota; kingdom Metazoa; phylum Chordata; class Mammalia; order Artiodactyla; family Delphinidae; genus Lagenorhynchus; species Lagenorhynchus albirostris. Next base: position 46,192,185 of record NC_083112.1, on the reverse strand, counting down.
AATGCATTTTCATTGTTTATTCTTAATCTACTAATCTTTTCATCATACAACTAGACACAAGGGTTAATGTATATTCACAAATAAGATGCAAAATTCTAGGATTAGGTCTCATAATTTCTGCCTTCAAGTTATAATGTAAATCAGTCCATGGATTGAGAGGATTCTTTAAGACAAAATGTAGAATACAAATGAATGAAAGTAAACTTTGGATCTGAACTGGTAGTATATTCCTCTACTTGGAACATCCATATAAATAGGACACACACACACACACACACACACACACACACACACACAAATGCTTGGTTGTCCCTGGCCCTTGAGAGGCACCATTGCATGGTAGAAAAACCACAGGCTTTGGAATAAAATTGACTTGATGGGAAACTCTTCTCAGTCTCTTGCTGTAAATGTGACAGTGTGTGTAACCTGTTTGAGCCTTATTTTCCCTACCATAAAGTGGGGATATTAATAATATATGGGTAAAGTACTTGATTCGCAGTGATAAAGCCTCTCTTCAGACAAACTTTATTCAGGCTCTTCTGAATCCTCTTTTTGACCAGGCTTCACACTTGGGCTCTGTCCTTGACTCACTTAGTACAGTTTTAGCAAGAATTTTGTTGGATCAGTTTGCGAAAACCCCTCACCATTGATATCGGATCAAATTCCTCATCCCTTACCCTTGGTATCTTATCACCCTGGCCTGCCTTCAGCAAGAACCCTCTCAAGTCAGTTTAGCCAGAATCCCCCTACCTCTGATGTTTTCTCTTGGTAATTTTCCATCCACAGCCCACACCCCACTCCTTGGTTATACAGCTCTGTTTGTCTTTATTTTCTTGAAATCAAGTTCAGTTCTACACTAAGGTCTCTTTTCCCCTATTCCAATAGTTCTGGAATAAAATTTGCCTTCACCACTTTAAGATCTGCTGTCTGGATCTTGTTTTCTCTGAAAGTAGTGGCATTCCAGAAATTTTAATTTTTATATTATAATGAATATATTCTGTTTTAAAATTTCAATTCATATGCCCTACCACTTCCAAATGTGTAAACTTCAAAGATAATGTAAAAGCATACAATTTAGGAAAACCAAGAATGCCTCCCCCTCCCTGTTTCCAAAGTATATAAGACTTGGCACAGTCAAATATTGAGTACTCATTCTCAGTGAACATGACTACCAGGGGAAAATAGTATAGAAGTTAGCTAAATTTCAAATCTTAACCCAACCAATTACTATCTTTGTAACCTTTAGACAATTTACATAAACACATTGAGGATCAGTTTCTACATCTGTAAAATAAAGCTAATACTGTTTGTATTATTAGGATAAAGTCAAGTTAATGTAATTAAAAAGATACCAAAATACAGTGGCTTAATGATTTAGTTTATTACATAGTTCTGAGGTGAATGATGTGAGGCATCATGGTGACTGTAACCCCACACAGTGATTCAGGGACAAAGACATCCTCCATTAGGTTATCCTGCCAATTCCTAGAGTGATGTTGTCATATGCATGATGGAAGTGGAGTAGTTGCCATGTCTGAGTTCCTGTGAGAATGAAAGTAAAAGATATTGTGAAGGAGGAAAACCCTATATATCTGAGATTGCATACATGACTTCCACTCAAAGTTCCTTTGCAAGAACTTTACCACATGGTCATATGTAACTGCAAGGAGTCTGGAAAATAAAGTCTATCTGGGAAGACATTTGATTGGAAAGAAAGGGAGATGGAGTTTTTTGTGTTTATTAGCAGCCTCTGCCATTTTTTACTTAGGATTGTTGTGATGATTAAATAAGATTATCTATAAGAAGTGTTTCTACAATGCTTAGCACTTTGCAACCACTGAAAAAGTGTTAGCTGGGCTGTATTTTTGTTGTGTGACTCAAATATTCTATGATCTAAGCCTTAAGGAATCAAGGCATAAAGTAACTGGTGACTAATGAATGCAAGCATATATCTAAAGAGCAAATTGATGAAAGTATCTGAGAGCTAGAGCTATTCAGGATTCAATAAACAGTAAGCTCTTACTCATACGATAAACAATCTACTAGACACTTCATATTGTTTCAGTAAACCTCCTAACAACCTAAATGAGTTAAGTAAGATTACCCCTGTTTTTGAGATAGAAAAATGAGGGTAAGAGAATTTGGTCCAAGATCACAGATGTGGGTGATGTTGGAACAGCGATGGAGCAGGATTTTGACTACAGTTATTTTAATTCTGGAGTTTTCCATCATCAATTGCTCTGTTTCAAGGATGGGGGAAAATCAGGAGATATTAACAAATAAAGTCAATTGACACAATCATATTTGGGGACTTTAGATAGTGAGTCATATTCACGAGAAAAGAATTCCGAAGAAATGAAACAAGGAGATTATATCCTTTATATTTCATCACCACTAAAGGGAAAAAAAATTAATTGCTAGAAACTTAACTACAAAGGTTATCTTGGCATTGTATTTTGTTTTACTTATGGATGGTTTTGATGAAGTAGTTAAAAATCTATTTGGTCTCTTGTTCCAGAATGATCTCTCATTTCATAAATTATAACCTTGTCTATAAAGTTTTCTGAATAATGGAGAAACTATAAAAGAAATTTCCTGCAAACAGAAGCAAACATTCATAAAGCCAGTTAATCAGAAATTTGTTAGTGAACATCAGAAATTTCAAAATTACATAGAAGAAAATAGTAAGATGGAAAAGGACTTAAGATGATGGGAAAATGTAACTTAACATGAAAGTAAACAACTGAAAATGTTTTATTTTTGTAAAATCAGTCCAATATATTTTCCATATACATTTGTGTGTGTGTGTGTGTACCTCATCCCACTTTCTACATATAACTTTTGTGCGTTATATGTACTCCTAAAAGACCAATGGGGCTTAAGATGAGCTTTGAGTAATGGCTAAGATTTGTACAGTACAGGAGAAGAGGAGATGACATTTCAGGTAGAAGGAATAACATGAACAAAGATGAGACAGTCATCATGTACTAAATCTGGTCTGATCCTGAGAAGGGTTAATTTTGGCAGTTAAGAAGAAAAATTGGGAGGCAGGACACACATTGGTTAACGACATGGACTTTTTGAGTTATATGAGTTTGATTCCTGGGTCAACTCTTGAGAACTGTGTAATCTTGGACAGCTTTCTTATCCTCCCCAAGTATTAGTTTTCTTGTCTTTAAAAATGAGGATAGTAAAAAAATAAAATGATATAACTAAAGCACTTAACAAAATGCCTGGTTTATAGTAAGCATTAAGTAGTAATAATAGTATGGAAACAAACATAAAATGTCTAGTTGTGGGATTGAGGAACTAGTAATTGTTAGTTCTCTGAATAGTCACATCACAAACATTCAACACATGAATATGTAAGGTAGATTTGTCTGGCACTTGGATGTCATGCAGTTTGCAGTGAAAGCGTCTACCAATTTTTGCTGGATTAACCCAAGTACTTGTCTCCCCACACTCTTCTTTCCTTTCAATTTCCTGTCCTCATCACTTAAAATATTGAAATGGATTACTGCTTAACAAATGAAAGTTTTGAATGATTTTTGTTAAATCATCTGGCTTTACTTATACTATAATGTTTCTCATTTCTGTTTTTGGTTTCTGCTGATGTGGCTCATTGTTTCCTTGGGTGATGTTCAGCTTAACCTTCCCACCTCCAAGGTTAAGATCTATGCAGAGAATGCAGCCAGAAGACAATTTTATTTGCCCCGAGCCCCCAACACACACCCGAAGTAGGCAGTTTCTGTGCCTGGACTAAGTCTCCTGAGCAGTCTTACAACCCCTCCCTCTTCCTCTGGCCTTTGTGCTTTTTCAGGTGGAAGGAGAGAAACCATGAATGATGTTTTCTTTTTTGTTTTCTGGGAATACTGAGATGGGGTAGAGGTCAGTAGGACTTTCTTTCTATATATGCTAAATTACAATTGCATCTCACTTCATGGCCTGATGCTTTCTTTAAATCCAGACACTAAGCAGATACCGATATCTTTAAATTTGGAGGCACATCATCAACTCTCCCAAGGCCTGTAGTTATTGCAGAATCAGAGTGGGTCAGCAGATATTTCGCATGTACAGCCAAAGAGCTCCCGTGACTGTAGAAAGCCCTGGTTTCTAGGAGTGATTTTATTGAAGTCCTCCCCAAAGTGACTTGGTGGAGAGGGAGGTCACCCACCCTTCTTCCACAGAGGAAGGGGTGAAAAGAACCTACTCATCTCAAACACTATACATTTTACAATGCAGAATATGACTAATTCCTCCTCTCCAGCCTGTTCTTATATAGCCAGAGAAGTTGTGATTTCTGGTGGTGGTAGAATCCATTCTACCTCTTCCTTAGTGAGCATTGGTGGATTTGTTTAAGAAAGTAGACTTTTGAGTACCTTATTCATCTGAACTTTGGACAAGAACGACCAATTCCAGGACATGTGAAAAATCCCACTCAATATTCTATTAAAATATTATAAAGCATTTTTTAAGCTCTATTCCATGAGGTAGATATGATTAGTATCCCAGTTTTAGAGATAAGGAAACTGCGGTCTCTTGAAGATTAAGGAACCTGACTCCTGATATACAGTTGGTAATTGGCTTTGCTAGGATTGGGAATCGTATTTATTATTCTCTGAAACCACTTTCATATTTCCACTGTGGCACTTTATTTCAACCAGTAAATCTATTCAGTCTCTATAACTTTAATTTTTTAGCCAAATCTATAGAATTGAAAAATTATATTCAGTAAGTCTATGATTTAATCAGATTCTCTCAGTTAAAATACAAGATATAAATCTTGAATTATCAGTATTATACAAGTAAACAAGAAAAATCTGATAGATTTCTACTTATATATTATTTATAGGCTCAATTTTAAAGAGAGTGGCAATGCTCATAAAATAGAGAAAGCAAATAACCTTGTGTACAGAGTGAATCTGCCTCTCTCTATTTGATAAGTTAGGGCTGAATTGTTCCTATCTATCACTGAGCTGTTTGGCTTTAAGAAATAAAAGTGATCATCTCATTATAAATTCTTGGAAATAACATCTACTTAAAAATAATTCCTTCAGTTGGCCCACACTTTGCATTTCTCACCTAGAAAAAAAAAAGGTAAGGATGAGCAAAAGCAGGAAAAGAAATACAGTGTCATTGAGGTTGTTAGGAAGATTATATTAGCTATTCTCCTTAAACTCAAATGTGTTAAGTATCACTTTATTTAAGACATTTAGATATATTTGGCAATGTGTTTGTTCTGGCTTTTTATTGCATTTTTCTATTATGCAAGTGAAATGGTTATTTCAAGCTTCCTGGTGGTTGGTTTTGTAGGAGCAACTTGGGAAGAGAATTCCAGTTCCACAGAGAGTTAATTAATGTGGAAAACAGGCATTACCCACATCAGGCTGCCAGTTAACATCAGGACAGTTTGCCTTCAACACACGTGTGACAGGATGGATGGCTGACTCTTAGAGTTCATGTGATGAATTTGAGAATTGAATACTCTCACGTTGGCTGAAATTCCCACCTTGCAAAGAAGAGAAAATTAATGATGGATATGTAGGCAGGTAGTAATTAGTTAGTTAAATGGATGGATAGGAGGTAGATAGGTAACTAAGTACGTAGGTAGAAAATTACTTTGTTGGTGTCTTTACACTGAGCATAGATGTATTCGTAACATCTTACGAAGAACCGTCAAACCAATAAATGTTGGGCATTTTTCATGAATACAAAGAAATGTAAGACCTTCAACAAGCTTATGTGGATGGGAAGTAATATGTAAACGTAACAAAAGTTAAATGATGAAGTACCTAATTATCATTTTAAGGTAAACATTGGGCTGCAGTCATAAAAAGTGCGTGCAAATGAGTGTTCATTTATACCGATTTGGGAGTCCTATCCCTGTTGCATCTATCATCTATTTATCTATCTATCATCTATCTATCTATCTATCTATCTATCTATCTATCTATCTATCTATTTATCATGTATCTACTATTATCTATCTCCCTATTGCTCTATCCATCTATCTATGTAATCTATTATCTATCTCCCTGTCAATTTATCTATCTATTTATCTATTTATCTATCTATCTATCTATCCATCCATCCATCTATCCATCTATCACCTATTATCTATCTCCGTCTATCTCTGTCTCTCTCTCTCTCTCTCTATCTATCTATCTATACTATCTAATCTTTCTACCTTTGTATTTTATTGTAGAAATGGATCATGTACCAACTATAGTCAATAGTCGGGAGGTTTCGTTTTCTCTTCTGATAGTTGAATAATTCCCTCTTGAAAAGAAGCCCTTGTTTTCGGTAAGATTTATCAGGTTAAAAAAAGGTTTTGATTTAATATTTGAAGATGGACTTAATCTCCTGCTGTGCTTTAAGCATTTGAAAACCTGCTGCAAAGTGGCATTTCAAAGACAGCTTAATATTAAATTCAGTTTGCAATATTCATATCTAATTGTTATAGGAAGCATTGTTCTGTTAATAAGTAGCAGAATAACAATGTTATTATGTTTGGTTTTCATAGGCCTTTTTAGACTTTTGTCAAAGGCTGCTGTTCTTACAGATGTGTAGAGAAACATTTATACAAACATGAACTCTTACACTTAAAAAAATATGGATTGTCATTTTTTATTCAGCTAAGATATTCTTGAATTGGTACTGTATTTTCTTATTTTAAAAAGTCTAGTTCTAAATTCAAATCCACTGTATTATAATGTAAAAATACCAATGAAGATAATGTAATACATGCAAAACATATGCCATCTCTTCTAGAACATGATAAAATAACTTACTGAAGCCTAGGTATTATAAGTTAATTATTTTGAGTAGAGTGGAGATATTGATTGACATTTCTCTTTATTTCAGCTGTTCTGTATGTTCAGAGTATCTTTATACCCCCTATACAGCAAAAAAAAAAAAAAGTCTTATGTTAGAATACTACTTTTATCTGGAGAAGAAAAAAACGATTGAGCATACAGTCATTATTAATCATTAATAACATGACAGAAAAGTTGACTGCAGTGGGAAAAATTAAGTCAGTTTTATTATTCATTAAGACATCCTGAAGGAGTTAACTTTTCATAGAAAGAATAGACAATAGAATTATATTTCACATTTATGATGTGAAATATGACCATTTGCTAAACTGCTTTGCCTTTTTATAATCAGATTTTCCCAATGATTTATGGGAAAATACTAATTTAAATGATAGTATTACCATCTGTCATCACCATCATTCAGACTTTGTTGTTCAGGTTTTTTTGCATCACATAAATGTTAATAATTTTACCTTTTCAAAGGAAATAACTTATTTTAATGTGAGATTTCAAAACATGTTAACTATTAGTATAATCATTAAAATTTATTTTAAATAATGTTTTCTGTGTCCCACGTTTGATCTGAGCATAGTATCACTTTAGATACAGTCTTTGACCATAACTATGGCTTCTGAAATGATTATTTTCTTACAGTAGTAGCGTAAGTATGTAATTCATCTCCAATTGTATTATATTCATAGTTTGTGCTCATTATCACTTAGTTTTACTGGAAAGATGTCAGAAGAAGTTGTCTGGTCTCACAACAAAATGACAAAGTATTTTGTTCAGTTCATAAAATAAAGTATTAAAATTTTAATATCTGCTTTATTTTAGGGGCCATATAGTATAATATTAGGGATCATTTATAATTTTTATACATTTTTTCTATAGATGATCTTGCCTCTTCATTAAAGGGAAAGTTGAAGGTCATCCAATGTATTTTTCCTCATTTTTTTCCTTTTTCAATGTTTTAATATCTTTACATCATCTTCCACTTCTCTTCTGTCTTTCCTCTTTTAGGAAGATACCTATTCAACCTATCCATCCATTCTTCTGTGAGACTAATACCTTCATCAGTGCCTTCTCTCCCATTTCCTCAGACCTTCTAAGACCTTCTTTTAATAATTAGCCCATCTTTCTCTTGGTTCCTTCATTCCCTCAACTTCCCATTTTTTCTCGTTTCCTTTCTGGCCAAATTTACTGAAAATTCGATCTTATTGCCTCTATTGAGTTTATATTCATGCCTAACTCACTGCCATGACTCCTCTTCCTGACACTTTACAATACAGATTGAGTTGTTCCCAGGCTCTACTGAACATTTCTGAGGAGGAATAAAATTCTCAGGGTATGTATCCAAAAAAGAATCACTCTAGCTATTGAGGCAACAAACCCAGTTGCAGGAAGAGGAGTTAGGACAATTTTCTAAAGGTCTAGGGGTAGAAGATGGTTATCTGAAAGGATGGGGCAATGGAAATGGCAAGAGGCAGAGAACTCTAAGAGATACTTAGAAGATAGAATTACAATATTGATTTACTTGGCAACCATATAACCCCATCTGAATCCATAAAACACTCAGCTATAAAATAGGACATAAATATAATACTATTCTCCTTCTAGGTAATACATGAAAAAGAATATATGTAGATTTTACTGCACAGTGAAAAGTGATAAGCAAGTTACAGATTGGGATAGTAAAGTACTCTCAAATTCATTCTTTCTTCCTATGGCTTTAACAAAAAATAAGAACGACAACAACAACAAAAAAGCATCGTGCTACTACGGAGAGGAAGTGAATTTTCAAACCAGAGCAAAAAACCATTGTTTTATAGCTTATATAATTAATGTAGGCTGTAAATCCCAACTTTAAATTAGGAGTACTACATAAGTAAACCCAGCTCGTATTTCTTTTTAACATACATTCATTTCAGATAGCAAGAAAAAATAATTTATAAGCCATGAGAATTGAATTTGAACTTGAGAATTAGTTTAGTTCTAAACCCCACATGGGTGACTCATAAAGTTGACACTCATCTTTGAATAATATTATGTCCCTAACAAAAGAATTAACAGAATCTTATTAGCAAGTTGTGTTATGTAAATTTTACTGTATATAATCCTTGCTAATTTCTCCACTATTCCATTTGCCTTCTCACTGGGTTTATTTTTCCCCATCACTAATTATTTAAGATATTTGTTTAAGAAGAACTTGTTGAGTGTTTGCTCTACTCCAAATACTGTGACAGTGCTGCAGATACAAATAGAAATTAGAGGCGTCCTCTATCCTTACTTTCAAAGGGCCACTGACCTGAAAGTAACTTCTCTCTGCCTCAGGGTCTTTGCATACACTGTCCTCTCTGTCTGTAAAGCTTCCCCACTACCTTGTTCTCTCTAGATGTCCTTACCACATTCTCAGAACAGCCTGCACTTTTCCTTTGCAGCCTTTACCACAGTTGTAATTAAATAATTATACATGTAATTATCTATTTAATGGCTCTATCTCCTATTCTACTCTAAGGCTGAGAGCAACTGTTGTTTCCCTAGAGCTTAGCACAGCACCTGGCATATAACAGCAGTTCAAAAATACTTGTGGAATGAATGAATGAATGAACAATGAATGAAAACATGATGCAATTGCCCAGAGAGGGCAGATGGAGGTAGAAAAGGAGACAAGCCAAGGACAGAACACCAAGGTCACCAATATTTCAGAGGCAGACAGTGCTAAGAAACAGAAGAGATAGAGGTACCTGAGGAAAAGCTCTATTAAAAATAAAATAAAATAAATAAATAAACTTTGAACTTAGAGTTACAGTGTCAACAGTGTGTAAATGTGATAAACTGTAGTCTCAAATAGGCCTTCCCTGACCCCCTTGTTGCCCCATCCTCTCATCCTTATGATTTATCTTCACAGCACTTATTGAATGTTTTATATACTTCACCCATCTATCCACGAGTACACTTGAATGTATTATTTTTATAAATTTTATTATTATTATATAAACATATAAATTTTCTATTATCCTCTTGGACCACATCAGTAATGGTATTGGAGAATGTGTTCTACCTGATAGCATAACAGATTTCTCAGGCAACTTTCTGCTCAAGAAAGTTTAGGGATTTGAGAGTCACAGAATCTAAATCTCTAACAGTCACAGAATTTTTGAATCCAGGCCGAGAGTTTCTTTGGTAGTATAACTCTCTTAAAAAATTGATTCTGGTTAGTTCCACAAGCCAGTAACTATCTCCACAGATATTTCTTTTTTAAGCAGTTCATAGATCTGTTTTCTTTCTCTCTTTTCTGGTTTTCTTACTTCTCTCTCAATTTGAAGGACAATCCTCTGAGGTTTTCTAGCTTCTGAGTGAAACTTACACCTTAACCTGATTTTTTTCCAATTTAAACTCTTCCGGGGTTAAAACAGTAGGTGCGAAGGCCCTTTCCTTGGTGTGATCTTTGCCACAAAACCAGGTTTTAATCAGGCTTTGTTGTGCAGACACCTTCTATTTTTGTTCTCAAATGATTCAGCAATTCTTAAAATATAAGTCTCTCAATTTTTGGAATCTCTTGAATATCTTTCATTTCTTTACTGAAATGCACCTCTTCTACTATCATGCCAAATGCAGTCATTTACACAAAAAGCACACTTAAACATCTGTCCTCCAACCCTTTTCCTGATGCTGCCAGTTCATTAAACATACATGATTCTTCACAGATCATAACAAGCAACAGTTTTACCAAATATTTTGTTTCTGTAAAATATGGATTGCCATCTTTCCAAATTCCAATGTCTGTTTCCATGCTACCCTAGCCCGATTGCTAAGCTAATGTCACATATTTTAATTTTATTGTTATTGCAACAGTCCTCTCCTTGTGCAATTTCTATATTAGTCAGGATAAATTAAGCTACATTGCAATAGCAAACTACCCCTAAATCTCAGCAGCATAATCCCCCAAATTTGATTTCTGTGTTATAAAAAGTTCAGATGAGTGAGGGCCAGGGTGTCTGTCTGGGCACTCTGTGCAATAATTCTGACTGCCTCGACCTCACGGCCATGCCATCTCAACACCTCATGTACAATTTCCAAAGCAAAGGAAGTACACCTCTGCTCACTGCTCTGGGGCTGCCTTGTTCATGTGAGAGTGAAGGCTATTGTTTGTCTGGCTCAGGGCTGCAAGCCAAACTTAGAAGTTCAAGAGAATTAAAGAGCCTTGGACACAACTTTGACTCATGGAAGCAAGCAAATTAAGTTTTCCCCATGTCTTCCTTTAGACACAACTGACCTGACCTGTAGTTTACTTAGGTCTTGGAGGAAGTTTCTGCAAGATCAAGCAGTTCCGGTCAAGGTGACTGGAAATACATCTTCATATTGAATCCCTCTCCTCCCCTTCCCCACTCCCCTTGTCCGGGACTCATGCTCCCTGGGTTTGCAAAACTGAGAAAGTAACAGGTAAAATAGAAATGAAGACAGCATCCTAAGAAGGACTCTAAATTGACTAAGAAAGCAGCCAAACTCCTTACCTATCATTCAGGATCTTTCCTGGTCCAGTCCTATCGACTGTGAAATGCCATTTCCCCTCAGAAATCTGATTCTTCCATTCCGAAACATTGACCATAGAGTTTTTGTTGTACCTGTTAAGGTACCAATTATTTTTCTTACTTTGATGATAACTTTGGGGAGTGCTTATACATTAATACATTCAACAAATAGTGACTGAGAGCCAGGCTTTATACTGTAGCTAAAGCAAGAATTAAATCAAGAAGACAGAGATGCCGCCATACAGTACCAGTGGGAATGATAAACTTGGATACAGTCATTCAGTAATTAAATCCTGACACCAGAACACAGCTCAGATCGACCTCAATTTCAGAGCCACACTCTCATTTCAAAGCTCTACTCACTCTCTCAATAAATATTTATGAATTGTTTCACTCTTACTATGTGAGTATAGTGAGTTATTTATTTTCTACATTTGGGTCTGTGGGAGTGTTAAAGTATTCCACACATCACATTTTAAGGTCAAGTGATGGTGAAAGAAATTGTCAAGAAACTGCTGCTCTGAGGACATCTACAGAACTCACATGAGAAAACACATTTGAGGGAGGACAATTAAAACCATATATGTAGCCGTGTAAGAAAAAAGATTTTTTTTTTTTGGTAAAAAATAAATTCTTCTTCCCTCCCTTCTCCCTTCTTTCCCTTTCTTCTTTCCTTCATAACCACTCTGGCTCTTTGTGTGCTATAACCTTGATCTTTATACCTAAGTAAGCTTTCTAACTCTCAACGTTATAACTCACTAAAAAACAACTATGATATATTCACTTAACTAAAGGGCACAAAAATGACACACTGACTCCATTCTTTAAAAAAAATAAAAACAAACTTGCAGAAGCCTTTTTTTATAGTGTTGCAGAATTCCTCTGCAGTGTCTAACTTAATTTCTCTGGTGCTGTGATGCAAATATTAAAGCAAGATTTTAAAAATCAGCAAAAAAACTGATGAGTGAAATATCAGCCAATTTGGGTACAAAGCATACTTTCTTTGGCTATTGTTATGGAGTCAGTATTTGTAGGGAATGAAAGTTTCTTAATGTGAAATCTGTGGAAATAGAGCCTTCCAATCTAAAAGCTAATGCAAAAAAACATTTGTATCATTGGCAAATCAGTGATGTTTCTCATCTCTAGAAAATCATATGAAATAGTTCACCGTTATTTTTTTTAGTATTTTTTCTTAATTTTGCTTTATAATATATATTAAGCATCCTTGATAAGATACAGAAAATAATTCCCTAAAATGTAGGGAGACAATTTCATTAGTATATTCAGTCTGATTGTGGCTTTCTTTAGTAAAAGTGTTCACAGACTCACTAAAATGTAACTTGATTTTTAAAAGTAGAAACATGGCCCAATTAATTTTACAATTAATTCATTTGTTCTACAAAGCTTTGATTGTTTCTTCTGCCTAAAGATTTTATGTAGGACAGTTAGAAAGACAAGCTCTACCGTCAAGATGGATAATTATTTTATTCACCAACTCTTCTAAATATAAAGCTGCACTAATAATAGGAAAATTTGAAATGATCATTAACATAGTTATCTATGAAACCAAACTACCCTTTGGCTGGATGACTAAAAAGTTATAAAGCATCATGTCAGTGTCTCCTAACAATAGATCTTGATTTTGACAAAAAGTCTCATAATCACAATATTTTAATTTTCATAGAGTATGAAATTACTTGCTCTAAATAAGCTAGGTATCATCTAAAATAAATAAATTATCACCCTTGTCTCCTTCTAAGGTAAACATGACCAAAATTAATATAAGTACCGATGCAAGTATGAAAATTGGAAGTAAAAATTTGAGAACATTGGACCTCAAGCAATATAATGCTAGAATGACAACCACATTGTCTAATCCAGAGGATGTATATATGCATGTAGGATTTGAGTTCTACAAATTTAATTCAAGGCTCAAGATACTAAAGTTGGTGAACATTAGGGATTCTAGATTTTTAGGTTGTGCGTGATGGGATTCGGTTTGTTTTTGTGGCTTAAAATTAATAATTTCCATTAAGGAAATTGCAATGCCTTCTCCATACTATAAAGCTCTTTATGTGTACATGTAGGGTTAGAGCGGCTTTGAGGATGCAGACATGTTCCCCTGCATATGTGAGTTGCAGACAGTATCTTGGTTTATAATGCAAATTTTATGTTATGTGTGCCGCAAAATAATTTTTAGTGCATACCGTCAAATTTCCTTTATAAATTTGTTAGATTACATAAATCTATTGTGCATTTGCACACGACATGGGATTTACATTTGATTCACTCACTTTCACGTTGCACATATAAATCTAACAATTAATAAACTTATGGTCTTCTTCATCTTTAATCAGCAAAGAATAAATCATCTGGATAACAATCTTATACGAATATAAAAAGGTCTTGGGAAGAAAGCGGAAGTAATGTTCATTTAAGAATTTATTCAAAAAGAATAGCCTGGCCATCTTGTGGTAAGAGCTGAAGCAGGCACTCTCAGCTCGGCGCGGCCTGCTGCAATCCGTGGAGGAACGCGACGCCGAGCCACCATCATGCCTGGGCACTTACAGGAAGGCTTCGGCTGCGTGGTCACCAACCGATTCGACCAGCTATTTGACAACAAATCGGACCCCTTCGAGGTGCTGAAGGCAGCAGAGAACAAGAAAAAAGAAGCCGGCGGGGGCGGCTTTGGGGGCCCTGGGGCCAAGAGCGCAGCTCAGGCCGTAGCCCAAACTCCAACGCGGTGGGCAAACAGCTGCATAAAGAGTCCCAGAAAGACATCAAGAACCCGCTGCCTCCCAGCGTCGGCGTGGTTGACAAGAAGGAGGAGATGCAGCCACCTGTGGCACTTAAGAAAGAAGGAAAAAGACGCGTTGGGAGAAGACCTGATCAACAACTTCAGGGTGAAGAGAAGATAATTGATAGGAGACCAGAAAGGTGACCACCTCGTGAAAGACGATTTGAAAAGCCCCTTGAAGAAAAGGGTGGGGGGCTTCCCTGGTGGCGACCTCTTGGAAGAGGTCGAGGAGGTTGTGGACGGGGAATGGGCCTGGGAGATGGCTTTGATTCTCGTGACAAACGTGAATTTGATAGGCATAGTGGAAGTGACGGATCTGGCCTGAAGCATGAGGACAAGCGTGGAGGTAGCGGATCTCACAGCTGGGGAACTGTCAAAGATGAATTAACTGACTTGGAGCAATCAAATGTGACTGAGGAAACACCTGAAGGTGAAGAACATCCAGTGGCAGACACTGAAAATAAGGAGAATGAAGTTGAAAAGTGAAGGAAGAAGACCCAAAAGAAATGACTTTGGATGCGTGGAAGGCTATTCAAAATAAGGACAGGGCAAAAGTAGAATTTAACATCTGAAAACTAAAAGAAGGTGCTGACGGGCAGTGGAAGAAGGGATTTGTTCTTCATAAGTCAAAGAGTGAAGAGGTTCACGCTGAAGACTCGGTTATGGATCACCATTTCCGGAAGCCAGCAAATGATATAACGTCTCAGCTGGAGATCAATTTTTGAGAGCCTGGCCGCCCAGGACATGGTGGCAGGGGAAGACGAGGTGGCCGTGGGCGTGGTGGACGTCCAAACCGTGGCATCAGGACTGACAAGTCAAGTGCTTCTGCTCCTGACGTGGATGACCCAGAGGCATTCCCAGCTCTGGCTTAACTGGGTGCCATAAGACAACCCTGGTTCCTTTGTGGACCCTCCCCTTTGAGGCTTGCATGCTTAAGGATCCCAAACAACTAAGAAATTTAAAAAAAAAAAGAAAGAAAAGACTGTCATTCATACCATTCACATCTAAAGACTGAATTTTATCTGTTTTGAAAATGAACTTCTGCTACACAGAAGTAACAATATGGTAGTCAGTTTTGTATTTAGAAATGTATTGGTAGCGGGGATGTTTTCACAATTTTCAGAGATTATGCATTCTTCATGAATGCTTTTGTATTACTGCTTGCAAATATGCATTTCCACATTTGAAATATAGGTGTGAAGAGTGTGTACCAGTTTAAAAAAGAATAGCATAAAATAGATTCTGTGGACAACTTTGCATATAAATATAAGGGTCTGGAGCCTCAAAGAAACCAAATTCATTGTTAATTTTTCAAAGATGAAAAACTAAACAAAGTGGCACATTACATAAATGAGCCACTAATGATAAATAATGAAACAGTTAATTTTCTCTAGTAAGCAATGACAACAAATTTTTGAAAAGTAAACATTTAATTTCATGTTGATTAAAAAAATAACGAGGTTTGATTTCAGTATTTTAATGAGACTGAACTAATTTTGTCTTAGCCTATCAAATAGTGATTCTAAAATTTTTCTGAAGTGTCTGAGATTTGTAAGCTATGGTTTACTTGGTGTAACTTTATTGGCTGGATATTTAATTATTGTACATTAATTTGCTCATTCAGATTATGTACCTCACTCAAGGTACACTTTTTAAAGCAAAATCCAGGAAATACATAAATGTTCTCAATCCATCTATAGCCAGCCATTTCCAATCTGCTTCTCATTCTGAGCTCTGAAGTCCATGGGATTACTTCTAATTTGCTCTTCCAAGTTTCTCTGCTCCATCAATACTGATTCAGTATGTGCTACTCAGACTATTTTGTGGCTCTATTATTTACTCCAATAGCTTCTGTTCAAATGCCAAGAAGAGAAGATGTTAAAAATGACATAACGCTAGTATCAGGGGAAAAAATCCCAGCTACTCTGCCCATGTGGTAGAGACAGAACAATACAGGGTAAAAATTTTAATTTTTTTGTGTGATGGGATTTGGTTAGGTTTTGTGGTTTAAAATTAATAATTTCCATTCAAGGAAATTACAATGCTTTCTCCATACTGTAAAGCTCATTATGTGTAGTTGTAAGATTAGAGTGGTGTTTTCCCCACTTCAGAGAGATGCTGTTACAGCAGAAATTAAAGATGTGGAAAAGACGGCACACATCAGAAAAAAGGAGGAAGAGGACCCAGTGACTTAAGTTATATTTTATATTTAAAAGAAAAGGAATTGGTGATGTCACACAGCAACGACAGCAAAAGCAGCCAAAGTTGGAGAGAAAACAGAGCCATCAAGTTGAGAGAACTGTGCTGACATACACATGCTGGAGGCATGAGGGACTCCGTGTGGCTCAAGGACTAGGGTTTTGATTGCAAATGATACATTTTCAGGGACTCCCTAAAATGTTGAAAAGATTTTGTGGATGGCCCAAAATAGTATTTTATTACAATTATTATGACCCTATGTTTACTCCAAGGTTATGTGACTCTCAACTTAAGAAAAAATGCACAGGGCTTCCCTGGTGACGCAGTGGTTGGGAGTCGGCCTGCTGGTGCTGGGGGCGCGGGTTCGTGCCCCGGTCCGGGTGGATCCCACGTGCCGCAGAGCGGCTGGGCCCGTGAGCCATGGACACTGAGCCTGCGCGTCCGGGGCCTGTGCTCCACGGCGGAAGGGGCCATGGCAGTGAGAGGCCCGCGTACCACAAAAGAGAAAAAAAAAGAAAGGACAAATGCACAACGTGAGAGTTAAGTTTTATTTGGGGCAAAATGAAGATTGCAGGCCGGGAGACAGCATCCCAGATAGCTCTGAGAAACTGCCCCAAAGGGGCAGGGGGGAAGGTCAGTATATATGTGATTTTGGTGAGGGGGGAATACATGCAATCAAGCACATATTTTTTACAGAAGGTTTCTGCTAGTTTCATGCAGGTTACTCCTAGTCACGAGGAGCAGATGTCACCATGGAGGATTTTAGTGCTTTTCTAGATATGAGGAGATACAAGGTTCATAAAATTGGCTCCTGAAAATATCTAACTATCTGAAGACCTGTTCTGCCAGTGTATCCCAGAGCACAGAGTGGCTCATTTCAGCTCTCCACCCTGAACCCCTTTTAAGGGGTGTTGAAAGTCAGCAGCTGCAGCTGCACGATTTAATCCTTGTAGAGGTAGATGGCAAGTGCCAATGGAAAATGCCAATTTGTAGTTGACATGACCCATTCCCATATCCCGTTATCCCCGTCCATTCACAGCCAAATTTCCAGAGAGAATAGTCTATAATAGCTGTCTCTATTTTCCCCTCTTTACTCACCAATAATCACCAGTGCTTGTCACCCTGAAATATGGCATCGAATACCAGCAATTGCTCTTTCCTCTGATAAAGGTCACCAGTGTCTTCTAAATTATCCAGCTGTGGGAGAATTTCTGTCCCTGAACTTTCTATAGCATTAATGGATTGAATACTTTCTCCTTTTCAAATACCTATGTTCCCTTTGCTCAAAATGTCTTTTGCCCCAATATTTCTCCTCCAACGTACTGCTTTCTCCTGATTTGCCCCCATTTTGCTTTTTGTTCCCCCTTATTTTCTTTAGTGTTTCTGGTATCCATTTTTAAAATATGTGTCTCCCCTGGATTGTTTCATTGACCCCGTTTGCTTTACAATTCACACTTCTCAATTTGCCCTCAATTCACACTCTGCCTGGGTGATCTCACCCACTCACATTTATTCAAATACCAGCTAGAAAGAAAAAAGGAATCCAAGAAAGTCTTCCCTGTCTTTTATTCACACAGGTCCAACAAACTCACCTCCTCCAGAATATCTTCACTGATGGTTGAGTCGGTTTAAATATATAACCTCTTTTCACTTGCAGCCCAATTATGTTTACTCCATAAACATTATTTACACTCAATGCTGCTAACTTACTCCTTTGGAGTTCAAGAGTTTTATGTGTTTTTTGTCCTTATTTTTACTTAATTATATTGGAAAAAAGTAGCATGTTTAACTTCATTTATGTGATACTTAGTAAGATTTATAGAAAAGCAGGAATTGTCTTTTGGGCGCTAAATTTATCTTACAAGTTTCTCAAAAACATTTTTAACAAAAATCATATCAACATCCCAATTCCTTTAAAATTTCAACTACACACACACTGACACACCCACATTAAGAAGCAGAGTTTGTCATATTATTGGACAATAACAGTCATGATCTATCTCCAAAATTAAGATATTTTTGTTATATATGGTTTTCCATTATTCACATTTTAAGTAAGAAATCTTAAAAGCTAGAGCATCACATACAATGAATTGAAACCAGCTCAAGAGTCTTTAAAAATTCTTGGTTAAACTCAGACATGAATCTAAGACTAACTATGTAATGTTATAGAAAAGTACAGAAAAACCAATGTTCAAAAGATTAAAATACACATGTGAAAAAAGATAGATGTAAAAAAATAAGATAAATGCTACATAAAACATTTTTCTTATTCAGAAAACTAGCTTCAGAATAACTATCCCGCATTACTAATTAACAAATAATCCTTTCAAACAAAACTCAAAATAAGATAATATGAATAAAATACATGATATCACATTATGAGATGTTTTAAAAATAATAAATAAATTTTATTCAAGGGAGTCATGGCCAGAACTGATGATGTTCCAGACAGAAGATGTTTATTTAGCTTACAAATTTCTTTTACTAATTAGAAATATTGGTGTTAAGATGAGAACTCCAAATTTCATTTATTTCTTAAATTTATATTCAAAAGATAAAGTTAGAATTAAATACATTAATAAGCTGCCATTGATGAAAAAGAGAAAGCTTTGACCTAAAAATATGATGATTTAGTGTCTTCACTTACTGATTATATCTTGGCTCTTCCTTCATTTTACTGATAGAAGTTCAGGTAAAGAGCTTATTAACATAGAAAAGAAAAGCCTCAAAGTGTGCATTTAAAGTAATGCTTTGAAGAAACGTAAAAAGATCTGAAGCATGTGATTTTTCCATAACTGCATATACATAACACGAAAAAAACCTTAAATGCATTTTACATTTAAAATATTTGAAACATTTAATGATTTGACATTTCAAGATAATTTCTAATGACAAAAGGGTCTACCTATTTTTAATATTTATGTATTTGCCTTGCTAGCTTATAATTCCTGCAATGATTTATTTGCTTTTTTTTTTTTTTTTCAGTTTTTCTTTCCCAAATTCTGTTAAGGTCACTTTCAATCTCTCTCTGTTGTCATATAATCTCTTTTTTTTCATCTTTATTTTTACTTTGAGCCTTCATTTCAAAGTAGATAAAAATAATAGAAAGTGCTTACACTTAACATCATACTTAGCATTTATGAAGTAATCCCCCAAGCACTTTGCTTCTATCAAATCATTTTCTTCTTTTCAAGAACCTATGAGGTAGATATTATTATTGTCATCTTCATTTTGCCATTGAAGACACTGAAACACAGAAATAATAAGCAATCTGCCAGGTAACCCAGCCAATAACCTGCAACTCAAGATTGAACACCACGTGGTCTGGCTGAAAGGCCATGTGTTAGCCACGGTACTGTGCTAACTGTTAACTTTTTTGAAATCAAGAAGAAGTGTTGCTTCAAATGTTCTTTTGCTCTCTCACAGGTAAACAGCAAGGATGTTCCCTCACATTGGAGAAATCTGGCCTGTATTGGACATGAAAGTTTATCCATGACCTCCAAATCCCCAAACCTCAAAGACTCTTCCGAACCCACCTAGGATATTTGATGATGTCTATCCATCCTTATTTGAAATTCTGTTCTTGTTTAGTTAAACATCAGTATGAATAATTCCTTCTGTCTCTGATGTCACTTTTCTGTCTTGCTTCTTTGTTCTACTTCTTCAGTGCTGCTGTTCTCCAAGCTTCTAGCCTCAGTTCTCTAGACCTGCGATGTGATACACTCTCCTTTGGTGATTTCATCCCCTCTCATTGAATGAGAGCCTCACTTATGCCAGTAACTCCCCTCTCTGTAGCTTCAGACTAGCTTTCCTACTGTTTATTCCTACATTTATCCTGCTGTTCCTGGACATTTCAAACTTCATGTCCCACAAGTGCCCCTTGTCATGTTCTAAAGGAGACCGATTTTCTTTCTTTACAAATTTATTTCTTGTTTATTGTTTTATGTTGGCTAATGATATTGCTCTGCTCTGTTGACTAAGCCAGAGACTCAGGCTTTCCCTAGAGTTTTCATTTTCCACATTCTGCTCTTCTCATGTTACCATATCCTTCCATTCTATCTGGGTGATGTCTACCACATCTCCCTTCTTCCCTACATTACACAAGCCACACCGCCTTAGTTTAAGTCCTCATCAAATAATTTGTCTCCCAGCATCCATCTTACACCCCTATGATACCTGTCTCTCTTGCTGTTAGAGGAATCTTTCTAACATTCAAAAAAAAAAATTTAATACATTTATTTATTTATTTATTTTTGGTTGCATTGTGTCTTCATTGCTGCATGCGGGCTTTCTCTAGTTGCAGCCAGCAGGGGCTACTCTTCGTTGTGGTGCATGGGATTCTCACTGCGGTAGCTTCTCTTGTTGCAGAGCATGGGCTCTAGGCATGCGGGCTACAGTAGTTGTGGCACACAGGCTCAGTAGTTTTGGCTTGCAGGCTCTAGAGCACAGGCTCAGTAGTTGTGGTGCACGGGCTTTGTTGCTCCATTGCATGTGAGATCTTCCTGGACCAGGGCTCAAACCCGTGTCCCCTGCATTGGCAGGCGGATTCTTAACCACTGCGCCACCAGGGAAGTCCCTAACATTCAAAACCGATCATGTCACTTCTAGGAATCTTACTATAGGTGTGACTCAACCTCTCAGTTTTTGTTTCCTCCACTGCAAAAGGCAGACAACAGTAGTACTTCCTTGCGATATTGTTTTAAAAGTTAAGTGGGACGAATCAGGAGAAGTGCCTGGCACATATTAAGTGCTCAAAAAATGTGCTCACTTATTATGGTTGCCTGATGTTCCCTCAAGCTGAACTCCTTTCAGTTTTCTGAGCATACCCTGATCTCTCTCATCTCTGGACCTTCATAGATGCTTCTCCCTGGAAACCTTTCCCTCCATCTTTAAATGAATAATTTCTAGTCATCTCTGGAGTCTCAACTTATCATCACTTCCTACAAGATGACATCTCTGTTACCTGGATAGCAGGTTCAGTGTCATTACTATGTGCTCACAAAGCATCCTCCATTTCCTCAATCTACTGATACCATTTTTTTTTTTTTTTTGTGGTACGTGGGCCGCTCACTATTGTGGCCTCTCCCATTGCGGAGCACAGGCTCCGGACGCACAGGCTCAGTGGCCATGGCTCACGGGCCCAACTGATATCTTTAACTAAATTTTAGGCACTGTGCGAGCCCACTACAGTACCTGGCATATAAAAGTACTTTAAATATTTTAGAGTGAAAGCATAAAGGTGTATTTTTAAAGGGTCTAGAGTGTAGGCTTTTAGGTTGGCCCACATTATTTTTTATCCTTGAATTTGGTTACTTGTAATTTCACCATCATGATAGAACACTGCAGCTTGGTCATCTGCTGTGCTTGTTACCAGAGCTCAAATCAGTGTGCCCGAGTTCTGTTTCCTCTGATTCTCTGTAAAGCTTACATAGATTCATTAAATGGAAAAGAATCTCCACCTGCTTTTCATCATTACTAAGAAATCTATTCTAGTATTGCGTCCTTGCTCCATACTGAAATTATTTGCTGATATTTATTTACATACCCAAATACCTGGTTAATCTGTGAGGTCCTTTTATTATTCATATCCTATCTTCAGCACCAGGAAGCACTATTCTCAGTTGCCAACTCCCTTTCTCCATTCTCTGCTTTTCATTGTCCTGCTCTGTGCCCTTGAAGCCTGACCCTGTGGACTACATCACCTGGGCTCCCTTATTCCCAGCTTCCCTGGAGTCCAGCCAATGGGAAGCCCAGGCAGAGGTGGTGGGCAGAAGAGGAAGCTCCAACTGGGAGGCATTCCCTCCTCATGTCCTGGCGGCTACAGTTCTAACTGAACATGTGGTTATATCATTTTTTTTTCTCTTTCTCCTTCAAGCCTAATGGTAAGATTAATGGCGTTCTGAGTTCACACTGCTTTTTATCTTGGAGACCTGAAAAAGTTGTAGATTTTTCTTAACTTTGCCCACACCTGTAAATATATCCTTTAAAATTTTGTTTCAGAATCTCAGTTGAGAGATTGAGATTGACATATATACACTAAAATGTATAAAATAGATAACTAATAAGATCCTGCTGTATAAAAAATAAATAAAATTCAAAATAAAAAAATCTCAGTTGACAATTTCCAGCTTCTTTTACCTGCTGGGATTGTATATGATAAAAAGTAACTTCTGAGCCAGGCACATAGAAAATGCTAAATGAGAATTTATTAAACAAACACACAAAGTAAGTGAATGCATGGAGGCTTAGTTCATTCAGCCCATCCTCCTTTTGTGAAAAATCTTATCTTTTCATGTTTAAATAGTCTGCCCAAGTGGAAAAATTAGTAGTCACCAATTATTATGAGTCTTTGAGAACTTAATCCCTGTTAACAAAGTATAATAACTAACAAAGATATCTCATTGGAACTAAACAATCAATCCCTTCGTAACTTTTCATATTCAGCAGGACGTTGCTTTTTTTTTAAACTGCACATTTCATAAAACCTATATGATTTTTTGAAAGCACATATAGGGGAACATTTTGCTATTTGCAATGCATATATAGGTGAATACAAAGTTGGTGCAAGAGAAAATGGTGTTATGGTTGAGGTTGGAGTGCTCAGTGTTAGAAAGCCAGCAATGTTAATGTTTAATATAAAATGCATCTGCTGAAGATTATCTTTCAAGCTGCATATCTCTGAAATCCATTACATTAAAAAGTATACACATGGACAGATATTTCACAAGACCTGTAAATTATCTCACAGTTGGTTATTGATCAGCTTATAAAGGCAAGTAAATAATTACTTACAGAGAATACCCAGAAGAAGAGGAATGTGAAAAGATTAAGAAAATATAGTAGATGTTAAGGAAGAGAAGCAGTGCCTAACCCACTAAAAACTAAAACAACAAATCCAGGAAACATTGTTATGTTTACCTGGAAAAACAGATTCTTACTTTAAATAACGTTTAAGGATTTTAGATTTTTAAGGCTTTTGTCCCTGAAAGACTACCTTAGTATTGTGGTTTCTAAATGTAGACTAATTTATCCAAAAGTAAAAAATAATATTTCTGACAGTTTGGCTAAATAGTAATTTAATAAATATTTTGATATGGTTTCCTTATTTTTAATAATTGAGGATAGTCATTGACGGCCAAAGCGGTTCTACTACTCCAAAAAAAAAAAAAAGAAAGTAGTTCTATTTCTAGTTCACAGATTGGCCTTATATACCATGATATTTTATTAGAAATGAAAGAACAATGTTTTTTTTCTCATAAAGTATTTAAAATGTTTGTTAAGGAAAGTGTCATCCCAAAGACCTTAAACAGATATATCACCTATTTTATGTCACAGCTACCACTTTAAAAAGAATGTCCCAAACAGTGAAAAGGCAATTGCTGACTATTTTTCTTTTATCTATCTCTTTTTAATTTTTACTCTGTGGTCATCTCCCTTGTAGAAGATTTTAGGTGAAAATTATATTTATCATTATTTTGTAATGTTCTTGTTACCAATGAGTAGATATGTTAACTATAGTAAATTTAGATGTGCACAATTTGTCACAAAAGAATTAAAGAAAACAATCAAGTAAGTTTGCTATTAAATTATATTTTTAAGAAAAGATTTTGCAAGTTAGATTTATCTACTCAGGGACTAGGTATACAGATGTAGATATTTCAATTTAACATTCTACACATATTTAATGAAAGAATAGGATTTTGCTGAGTTAATATTTGCTAGAGGAAACTAATTAATAGATTTCAGGAACCTTGTCTAGCTCTTTTCAAGATGATGTGAGGTGAATAAACCAACCAGTAATAAAGGTGATCATTTACTAGTTTATAAATCGACATGATTCTCACGAAGGTTAAGTTTTCTTCCATCCGTTTTCTTTTTTCTCGTTAAATTTCTTCATGCTGTTTTCTACAACATGTTCTCTGACGAGCCTGGAGTCATTGTTGCACACAGGCAAAAGCCCATAAATTCTCCCCATAAATACAAATATGTGTTCACATTCACACACCTAAAGAGACAGACGTTTAGGCTCTAAGGTGAAGCAATTTCAAGCTCATGTGTTTAGAGGGACACTTTCATTCTCAGCTGTCAGGATGCAGTGCAGTAAACATCCTCCGAGTGGAGCTCAACCCCAGCCGACGGCAGAATCTCTGAGGGCCTACCACCTTGGTGCAAGGTCATTCACATTCCCTGCCTCCTCCTCTTTCCCCTTTAGCCAACTGCGAATTCAACAACACAATCTTGACCGGAGTTTTCAGACTATACCATTAGCTTATTGAGCAACTGCCCCTGCTTTTAAATTTTAATGATGCATTTTTAATATGATAAATATAGTATACTTGAATGGCTTTATGCAGGTCGGATAAACTGATTTTTGTTACTCTTCAAATATTACTTTCTGAAGACTAGACTTCTAATTGTATGGCTGATATAGTTACAGATGTGCCTGTGGCTTCCAGACGGCAGCTGTTCTGTCCCAGTGAACAGAAAACAGAGGTTGAGAGCAAGTATTTTTTTAGGGTTTTATAAATGGAGGCATTTTAACTTAGAACTGATAAAACTTAAAAAAACAGGTTTCACCCATATTGTTGCTGATGGTGTTTAAGGAAACTTTCATTTACTGAAACAATATAAGGGTGACATGTAGAAATTACCATTGAAATTATTCAGGACTCCATTTTCCCAAGGCTTGGTAAACAGAATTCAGGAAGTTTTGCTATGGTAATTGCCTGCTTAAGACAGGAAATCAGATTGATTTAAAAGCTGGGATCTTCTAGCACATCCTAGACACCTTTAATCTTACAACTCCCCAGGGAACTGACAATGACCCAGAAGTAGTGATAGGAGGAAATCATTCTATTTGGAGGGTAAGACTATTTAATCTGCAAAGTAAAATAGAATATTGAGGCGGCAGATCAAAGCAATTTGCCAGGTAATTTTAAAAGTTCCTTCAAATTACCTCAGTTATCTAGGTATTTCACAAGAAGAAAAGATACTTGATTTAAATGGATAGTGTATTAAATTAATTTCTGTAGTTTTAGTTTAGTTTCTTAAAAACATTCGTTGAAACAAATAATTATCTTTTAAAGTGTCATTTCTTTGTAAATATAAAAATCTCTACCACGGAATAAGAAATATTTTCTATTTCCTGAATAAGTGACATTCCTCCTTTGCTTTAAAATGTTTTTTCTGTTCTCTCTGATATGATTGCTACTACACATACATTTTTTGTGTGGGTGTGGTTCTTTTGGAGTGTTGCATATACATACCTTAAAAATGCATAGGAAACCAAGTAGCTAAAATCTGAAAGAATCACCTTAAAATCGTCTTCATTAAAAGGTAAGCATAGAAGGTATCTGAAAGTATCAGTGTTTTCTGAAAAGAAGCATTAGCAAAATGGCTTTAGTAAATCCAATGCAATATTACAATAGTTATAAAAAATGGTCCAATTTAGTCCTTTCTCATAAAGCATAACACAAAGTCCTATTGAACTTAGAAAGTTGGACCTGGAAAACACACACGATATGCATACACATTTATATCAGAGTTACTAGCATTCAAACAAGGTTTTGGACAATGCAGACATTTTTAAAAGGAAAAAAACCCATAATATATATACCTGTATATATATGAATAGATCGAGGACATAAAACTCATATGATAAGAATCTCATTTTTTGGATGAGACAATTCACCAGAAGAGTGTGTATTTTTTTATGACCAAGAAGAAGAATCATTTGTTTTACCCAACAGTAATTTTATATATGGCTACCCCTATATCTTTCTTTCTGTCACTGAATTTGGCGATGGTTCAGTATGAACTAAACACTGAAGTTAATTTAATAATTTGAACAACCCACAATAGTGGAAGAAATCAGGAAATTAGACAGGAATAATACATAGTGTAATGTATCTCACATACTGAATGACAATATTTATCATCATGCTTTGTGAGATAGTAACTAATTTGTGTTACTCTTTTAATATATTTTAAAGCTTGTTTTATACATTTAACTAATTTGCTGACTGTGCAAACCACCTGGTCTTAGAAAACAAGTCAATCTTTTAGCAAATGGCATTATGAGAAAGCAGAACCAGAGTGAGATCTTCCTGGTCTCAGGAGACCTGGGTTCCAGCTGCTTTTGAGGAACCAACAGGATATATGGACCTCCTTTCTCTCACTTGAGTTGGACTCAGTGATGTTGAGGTTTCTTTCAGAGCTAAAATTCCTTGAAAGTGAAGCTATTTATGTTTCTAGTACCATACATCTCACCCAGGACCACGGTGGATCATTTGTGAGTTTTGTCCTCCTCACTCGACTGTGAACTCCTCCTGAGCAGGAATTGTAATGTCTAATGTCAGCATCCTCAGAGCTGCGCACAATGCCTGGCACACAGTTATGACCTAATAAGATGTGATGAATATGTATGTATATATACACACACAACTATGATTCTTCTGATGAATGTCAATAGTTCAGTGAATTTCACTTTGCACGTCCTTATGGAGGCGAATCAACTGAACACATTATGCCTCCCTTCCACTATATAGAAAGGTGTAAAATATGTTCTTTATCATGAAAAACGGTAAAACTACACATACATGTACAGAGAGCTATTTAAAAGAATGGACATTAGGAAGCATTTCAGAGATCATGATTGATAAACATTATATAGAGACCACAGGCAAGATAACCTTCTGGAGGAGAGGGAAAGATGAAATTCTAGGTTCTGTGCACACCCTGACCTCTTTGCCGAGATTACAAATGTGTGCATATTTGCTCTCGTGTGCTTTTGGACATTAATTTACTAGAAACTGAAGTGAGTCCAAAATCTATTTCTATTCTGGCAGAATAGCATGCCAGATCTTTTCTTCTTTATGTACTTTTGGCATATATTCAATTATAATTAATTCTTAAAGATAATATTTCAGTTTCATTCTGGTTTGAAGATACTAAGTCTTACGAAAGTTCACTTGCAAAAATAAGGACTAATCTATGCCTAAAAAGCAGTGAAAGTAGAGGTTGGTTTTGGGGATAGCAGTTAGAGGCGGTAAGATTTTTCAAATACAACACATGAATCCAAGAGTCTTCTATTTGTACTTGCGAGGTAACGTGATTTAATGTAAATATTTTATCAATATGCAATCCACACACTGCTATGTGAAATGTTTTTTATTTGTTTTGTTTCTTTTTTGTTTTCAATATCTACCATTAGAACATAATGGCAAGTATGTTTAATTTTCTGCTGTATCCTCAGTGCCTGATATATAGTGGTTATTTAATAAATATTTACTGAATTGACTAATACAGTTCCAAGAATCTGAGGAACACCTACTGCGTACAATATTTTGCTATTGATTAAAGATACTCACTGATATCAAGAAGTCATGCCTAGGTCACATGTAGTAATCAGAAAAACATAAAAGATAATCCATAATGAAATGCAGAGAAATTGCTGTAGAAAATGATGTTTTTAATAAGGGTGTTGAGATACTGATAGGTTCATGTGGTATAGTGACAGATGTCTTCATGTAGGCATTGGTCACTTGAACTTACTTTGGATGATGTGTCATGTATTAAATACATTGCAATATGGAGCAACCATTGTACATATTACAATATAGGGTAGATATATAGTATATAACCCAAAATTCTAATATGGGAAAGAAGTGAGACTGGATGCTTTGTCTATTGGGGTAATAAGGAAATTTCTTTGATGAGAACAGAGGGTGTAAATGGAAAATAGTTTGGAGACTTAGCATGTGTCCAATTATGAAGGTCCATAAAAAAGACAGAGACATTTTTTCCTGACTTAGTAGACAAACAAGTGACATAATGAAGGTGGTATTTTAGGAAAATTAGTCTAGCAGTGAGATTTAGGATCTTTTGGTATGTTTATGGAGTCTGAAACCTGGGTGACCATTTAAGAGACGATTGCAGTAATTCATATATTAGATCATAAGGGTGTAAAGGCATAGTCAGAATGGAGGAAGGCAGAATCCAAGTGACATTATAAAGAAATTATCGGACATTTTAAAGTAACTAGAGTAGGAGATGAAGGGGAGCGGATGTGCCAAAGTGATTAGAAGGTTATGGTTCAGAATGACAAGGAGAATATTGGATCTCTTGATAGAGGAGTGTGGAGGGAGAACTGGTTTTGAGGAAGATGAGATAGTGTGATTTCAGGTGGATACAGCTGAGATCTGGTGGCCAACTTGCAGATTATTAATTCATTCAACATTATTTATCACTTACCACGTGCCAGATAACATGCCAGGCAGAAGGCATGTTCCCCACCTCCAGGGAAGGAGGTGCTGTCCAGCTAAGATTTTCAGGGTGAGTGAGAGGAAAACAGGCCAAAGGGCTCTCCCCTTTGGAAGAGTGACAGAGACAAGGTGGGAGGCATGTATAGATGCTTGAGGGAAGGGAAAGCCTAGGACATTCTAGAGGGTAGCTCAGCGTGATTAAACTGTGCATGTTCTACTCAGTTCAACTTGATTCTAGTTTTAGTCCTTCACCTTGGCCTACATGGGTCATGCTAGTGCACAAAAAGTGGATCCACTTCTTAGGGGGAAATTGAAACAAGTACTTTAATTAATTAAATATAATGAATGTACATGAAGATTATGTATACAAATTTACATAAAGATGAATAAGTAACTCCAGACATTCTTGGTCAAGAAGGACTTAGCAAATCATCTATCTTTTTCTTAAAAGTGATGCTATGTGGCCTTCTGGTTATGTATAGGTCTTATTTCACCCATTATACTTGGAAAAAAGTGTAATAGAATCCTCTATAGCCTGACAAAGGTGTATTCTACACAATATCACTTGATATGCTACTATGGGAAAGGAAAAAGAAATTTGCAACATGGATCCAGGAACCCTCTAGAAAATAAGAGAGTGAGACCTCAATTTTCTGATCTTGCAGTTAAAAATTAGGGAAGCCCACTTGAAAGGACTAGGGTGACTAAATTCAAGCTGTGGGGAGAAGACATTAATGGCTCCAGAAGAGAACTTTAATCCAGTGACCTAAGCATAATCCAAGGATATAAATGTTGAGAGGGAGGGCAGATCTGACACCATGTGTGGCTGAGAATAGGGCCCCTCATGACTCAGAACTCTTGGCATTCTATTGTGCTCACAGGAAAATAACTGTAAATATGAATATAAACTAGTTTAGCCTGAGGCCCAAAACAGTCACAGAAAAATATCTGTTAGACTGTACATGATCAGAAATAGCAGCAGTAGTGAATTAACAGATTCTTCAGCTCTTTATTGTTGAGGAGTTTGGTTGGCCCACTTGTGGATTAGGATGACCAGCCAAGCTGAGATCAAGGAGGCCACAAAGAAGAGACTGAACTTCCTGCTTAAAAGAATGGTACATGCATTTTCAAAAGATTAGCAGGAACAGAAGAAGAGTTGTAGCTCTCAGTACTTCATAGGATTGTTGTGAGGATTAAATAAATTCATACTTAACACTTAGAACCATTCATGATATGTTAAATCCTCAATATTGAGAACTTGACTTGGTGAAGTTGCTCAAACTGGAAGATATGGAAAAGATCTTCTCTTGGTAGAGAATTACTACTTGGGAAGAAAAATCATCAGTTTTCTTGATGAGCATGAATGAAAAACAAGGTCAAGTTGGTCTTAAATTTTCTTAACTGAGATATCTGTATGGGTGATAATACCAAAGAAACCATGATGATTAAGACCAAGTGGTAAAATCTTTCTATGCCCTGGACATGAGTGACCCGAACTCTCATCCCTGTCATTCTGTCTTTTCTCAACATTTGAAGCTAACCAGCTTATTCCCACTTTTGTGTATAGTATTTTTTTTTCTTAAGACATGTTAACATATTCAACCAGGTATTGTCTAGGCTCATAGACCTCGGAACAATACTGTCTCTGTGTCTGAAAGTTAATCTTTGTGTTACGAGGCATGCCTCCTAAAGTATGTCCTAACATATCCCATTAGGACCACCACTCCATAGACACTGAGGAGAGAAGCTGACAGAGAGGTGAATTTAGAGGGAGAGCAGTGAAGACTGTGTTCTCTGGAGTAGGTTTTAAGTCATAAACTTGTTGGGTGGGCTTGAGGGAAGAACTTGCAGCACAATATGTCTTACAGGACTTCAAGGAACAGCACTTTGGGGATGAAATACTTCTGCATTCCTGCATCACGCTTCATCTGATCTGACTGCAGGTATGCACCATTATTTTCTGAGGTCTAAAGAATTTATAGGAGTGCTCTCAATGTTACCATCAATAATCTTTAAGAAGATAAGGAGATTATGGATAGGAAATTGTCCTCTTTTAGAAATAAAAAAGGATATGTTTTTAAACCTATGATTGATAATCCTACTGTTTGTCCCTACTAGTATTCTAGAAAAGTAGTCAACAGAGAAAATGACTCTAGAAGTCAGTGTGGATTCCTAGAAGTCACTGTGGATTCAAAGGCTATGCTTGCTAATCCCATTTCCTTCTAGATAGCATTGCTAGATCACGAGATGAAGTCAGTGTTGCAGAGTATATCTGATACTTTGTTATGAAACCATTGTGGGTGAAATGGGAATATGGTGACCAGATTATGTCAGAGGGACCCTCAAGTGGCTGATCATTCAAAATCAAACAAACACACATACACTCACAAGAGAAGTCCTGTGTTCACTGCTACAGAACTGACTGTGGCTTATTCACTTTGTCCTTCTCTAAAGATGAAGTTTTCTTCTTAAACCTTCAGATAGCATTAAGTGGAGAGGGCTATTAAGCTATACATTGGATGATAAGTATGAGAATTGAACACATTTCTACAGGCTGTATATAAAGGTCAAACCAAAAAGATCTAGGCAACGTCTTCTTAATTTAGGTGGTTCTCTGTCCATAAACTTTTACTGAGATACGTTTGAAAAATGTCCTTGAACTCGGTCTGTATGCCTAAAGAGAAAAGTACTACATTCCATGTTTCTGTGACCATTGTCCCCTGCACAAAAAGATCTTAGGGAAGAAAGAATCCCAACATGCCAGCTACTGCTTGAACAGAATGTACCTGAGACATCAGAGCTTTGAGAGTTTGTACAAATGTATGTACTCCTTGATTTTCCCCTGACACATGGGGATTCAGTTACATATAAATAGCAAGAAGATGACTGTTTCTGATTATAGGCATATTCTACATTATATACATAATTTTAGAACAATCAAAACTATGACATGATGTTTCTATTTAGATTTCTGAGCTCACCATTGGATTCTACTAATGGACATCGAAATGAAAATTAAATAGTGTAGTTCCTAACTTGCCCTCTTCCCCAGAACTCCAGGTTTAATAAATACCCTTTCACCTAAGAATCCTAACTGAGGCAGGAACAATTGCTTAACTGTACTTGGAAAAAGGCCCCTACTCACCCTGATAAGAGGTTCTATAGTCTTGGTTTTGTGCTTCCTTTCATATAGTGTAAGTTCAGTGAGGACGATAATTCCTTTTGTGCCCTTGCACAAATTCTAGTATGTTACTGATTACATAATAAATTTTCAATTCTCATTGTTTGCTGTGCTGTTGGCAATAAATGTGTGTCCTGCCCCCACTCCTTCTCCTCTCACACTGTTCTCTAGTTGATAAAAGCAGATTGCTTTTCTTTAGAGAAAAGTTACAAATTCAAAGTATTTCATCCTCCCAGTGAAGCCAAACTATTCTCTTTTAGGCAAGTAAACAGACAATACTGAGTCTTCTGAAATATCCAAAGGACATTATCTATCAACATTAACCTCATTGGCGGGAAGTTACTGTTTCTCTACAAGTACTATCATTGAGATACCTCCTCCTTGTCAGCTGTTTTTTAAAACAAAATATATTAAAAATTTTACTTTAGTGAAATAACAGATTTACTTCTCCCCTTTATCTTGGGGAAGAAAGCATGATTACACTGATTTCTCCCTTCAGGTTTTTGCCTGGAATAGTGAAAGCTAAAATACTCATTTTGGTATCATTTACCAGAGTTAATTATAATATACTCACTAACATAAAATACTTTAGTTTCCAACTAAATTGTCATAACAAATTATCAAATATACTTTGCAACACTGGCTTCATCTAGTGATCCAGCAATGCTATCTAGAAAGAAATGGGGTTAGCCAGCATAGCCTTTGAATCCACACTGAATTCTAGAGTCATTTTCTCTGTTGACTATTCTAGAATACTAGTAGGGACAAATAGTAGGATTATCAATCATAGATTTAAAAACATATCCTTTTTTATTTCTAAACTACATTATAATTACCCTTTATTATTTCAATCTGCAAAGTCCTTTGCTTTTGAAGGTGGGAATAAGTGGGAGATACAGTGTAAAAATATTTTAGGTATTGGAAGATGAAATGACCTTTTGTATTACTCACTTTTGAACCATATGTAACTTTTTGCAGCTAAATAGTACAAGTTGCCATGGAAATGAACAATGGTATCAAATGTGGGTGTACACTCAATGGTCTCTATCATTCTTTTAAGTAAGGATAAATGTTTGTGTTAAATGATAGGAAATGAGAGATGCTCTTACACATTATTATAAAAAGATGCACAAGTTTGGATGGTATGTTGTAAAATTTGATACTCCATGCAGGACAGGAGACTTTTGTGGTACAGGATTGGGGATAATAAAAGACTTTTCATTTATAGATGCTGGGGGAAAATGTGTGGAAAATAAAGAAATGCTTGGGAAGCTCTGATTCACACTTAGGCTCGGTAGTTTTATTTTGGACTGTATCCTAAGTGCACTTCTTTTTTTGACTTGTAATAGAAATCTCATTACATGGTACAGATTAAGTACTTAAAAATCTTGAATTTGTGCTTTAACTTGATGGGCAATGAGTCAGAGTTTTCAACCTTTATAAATGGAATGTATTAATATTCACATAGAGCTAAATCCCACCAAGATGTCTGGTAAGCAGAGAGAAATTACTGAAATTTAAGGATGGGGAGTATTAGAGAAATGTAGTATCTAGAGTTGAATAGTTTGACTCAGAAAACATGAGTTCTGGACCTCGGAACTGGTCTTGGAATATGAAATTTGACCAGGTATTTTTGACTCTCCAACTCCTTGATTTTTTTAAAAAAACAAAAAGTGCTAATTTTGTGTTATGGAAAGAAGTGGAAATGTGAGAATGAATTAATTATTTCATAAGCTAGTTGAAGATTCAAAAACAATCACTGAACAAGTGCCCAGAATCTGTAAAATGTGCAGCCTTCAATCACTTTCCTCAGTCTTCCTAATACCAGAT
Source organism: Lagenorhynchus albirostris (assembly GCF_949774975.1). NCBI lineage: Eukaryota > Metazoa > Chordata > Mammalia > Artiodactyla > Delphinidae > Lagenorhynchus > Lagenorhynchus albirostris. The sequence goes on along the minus strand of NC_083112.1, from coordinate 46,158,565 downwards.
CGAAGGGCTATGAAGAGCTTGGTTTCCCCAACTGTTCTCATCATGTACAAAATTTTGCAAAAAGCAGTGCTCAATTTATGTTTTTCACACCTAATGAGGTGAGAAATTCTAGGCAGACCCAAGAAACATTTTCAGTGTACTGGAGTTTGATCTCTGTGAAATTTAGCAGTTTCGTTGTGACAGGTTTAGCTGAATTTTACATAGTTCTCTCTTGCATTGTTTTAAACTTATGCTAGCTTTACTTTGCTGATAGCACAGATGGCACCAAAAACAAATCAGTGAAATCCTGCTTTTCTTTTTTGAAGTGCAGAAAAAAATGAAAATTCACATAAAAACTCTCAAGTTAGAGAAGAACCCTTTTAAAATATAACATTAGAATAAGAATGTCACAAATTCCTTAGGACCTTAGTATCAAAAAAATGAAGAGGGGACGTAAAATATCATTACCATTAAAATGTAATATTTACTGGGTATCAATCATAAATTGTGTCTGTAAAGTTTTAAAATGGGGGAATTTTCTCAAGACATTGGAAAAATATTTACCCAGTGTGTTTGTGTGGTAATGATAAATTTTGATTTTTTTCTGCATACATATTAGTTAATTCTTCAAAAGTGTGTCCATTCCTTCAGGTCACTAGGCACACAGAGCTGTTGTATTATTTCTTTTGTGCAATTAAGTAATAATCTTCATAGGTTTATAATTTATGCTAGGGAAGCAACCTAAATCACTAAGTAAATAAGACTAAATATACTATTTGCTGGATTATGTTGTCCTCTTGTCAAGTCTGGATAACCCAGTAGTGGAGGTGGAAGGTAAATATCTTTTTAAATTGAGAGGAGGAGATAAACTACATACTAGCAGTTACCCATTTTTCTTCACATTTACATTTTCCCTTCCCGACACTATCTTAGATGATTGCAATAGCTTCCTAACCAGTCCCTTTGATCGCAAGGCTTATTTTCCAAAACTAATATACAGAATGATATTGGATTTCTTTCTAAAGTATTATACATCTCTAGTCATTTCTTTACTCAAAAACAATCAGTAGCTACTCATTGTCTGAGATCCTCCACAATATGTCTTTAGTTTTAGCCCATCTTCTCTCAAAATATAATTAGTCCCTTGAACTTGCTGAAAATAGACTGGGTGCGAACCAGACTGAGTTTGAGAACCAAACTCAGTGCTCACGTAGGCTGATGACTTACACACTCTGTGCCTCAGTTCCTCATCTGTTGAGTGGGAATAATAATAGGAGTACCCACCATCTGGGGTTTTTGTGAGAATGAAATGAGTTAAAGCAGGTTATGCTTAGAGCAGTGCCTAGCATACAGGATGAGCTCATTCAATGTCAGAGATTACTCTTCCTATGGCTGTCCCTGTGACTTTGCTTTTGTTGTCACTACCTGATGTGTCTCCCAGTTTCTGCATATCAGACGATCACTCTTTTGCAAGGCCAGAGTCAGATGCTTTAGCTATTATGAAATTTGAATGATGATTAAAACCAAATGTTATGCTCTAAATTACCAAAGCGTGGTTTATTCCTATCATAATGCACTTCTCTTAGCCTGCCTTGTATTCTAGTTACACACATGGGTGTCTTTATCCTGCCCATGGGCAACTAAAACCTTAGGGGCAGAGATGACATTTTATACATTGTGCCCCTCAATGTGTCAAAATAGCAATTATGCATAGTAAATATTGAAAAACGTCTCTTTAATAACTAAATATTTTAATCCAATATCTTTCAAAATGGGAAGTTCATGTTAGTCTGTGGCTAGATTCCATTTTATAGCTTGAAATTTTAACATTTGGTTAAAAGTTCTCTAATAGATGGTTTGTTAGCATTAGTTTCCCCTGGGTTTAATGAAACTAAAACTAGGGTAATTTCTTTTGATAGAAAGTTATATTTTCCTTTATGGTAGAGTATACATTTTGTGTGACATGTTACTGTGTAATGGTCTTGGACATTTACATTTAATACATAGAGTCTTTAAGAACAAGGCTTAATATATTTATTTTATTTTTCTCCTCATGAGCATAACTACATACATAGGAAAAATTATTCAGAATTCACACTAAGATATTTGTCCACTGAGATCTCTTGATATTTCTGAAGGCCATGTCCCTCTCTCTTCTTTCTATTCACCCATTTTTCCAAGCATCACTTAATACTTAAATTCTAGGTTTCAAGAGAATATGGAGAAGTATATTTACTAAATCCAGATATTCTTCATCTGAATTTCAGCCAAGAAGCAACTTATCATGCCACTGAAACAAGATTTGTCACTATGGAATTTGATTTATTACATGCTTCAGTTCTTAATGGAACAGAGTAAGGCAATCTACCATGAGTGTTGCTTCGGTTAGAGAAGAAGTAATGCAAACAACCTCAAAATGGGGCTGATGGAATCTGTCCGCTTCTCTCCAGGCTTCTCGCTGACACCCACCGTGGATCCTCAGGTCACTCTCAGTCAGATCATCTCCATCATCAGCCTCCTTGCATGACATCTGAACAAGCTGAAAAAATTATTTTTTTTAAAATTGCAAAAAAAGAAGTGGTTACCCTGCATCCTCTGTGGAAAATTTGGAAGTATACTTTGTAAATATGAGAAATTCATGAGGCTAAAGTGATTTATATCCTGCTTCAAGAGAATAAGGACTGAGGTAACAGAGAACCTTCTTATAACTCATGCAACTCATTGCAAGGTCAGTAGCCAATAAAGATATCACCATCCATGATTAATTGTGGATGGGTCCACCCATTTTATGCCTTTTATCCCAGAGTCCTAGATAAGTGCCATGATGGGGCCTTCAGTGTTCCAGCTCTGTCTTTCTTAGGTACCTAGGGAGACATAGTAAGGGGGAAGTAAAGAAAAGGTAATGTTAAACTGATAAAATTTCATCTCAGAAGCAAAATACCACCGATACTGAAGAGATGTTTTCGCAGGATAAGAAATAAAGAAGTAGAACTATTTGACTGGCATAAGTATTATCCTAATATGCTTGTCATCATAATTTACAGATTTCTGCATTTTGCTTTGTGTCTTAAAAATACCCTGTCACTGCTTTTCCAGTAAATGAGAAATAAATTTGGATTTTTGTGGGTAAAATAGTGACTTAAGACTTGTTCTCTGATGATATTTAACTATATTCACAGAGACAGTCACTTATTGGTAACAGTTTCTAAGGTCACATTCATAGATGGTCATTCTTACTTATTTCCATAAGTCCACTGATAACCTCCAATGCATATTACAAATCTTTTTATTATCTCATGTTTATTTGAAACTTACTATGTATTTTACACAGGATTCTAATTTCTCTCTGTGTATGTGTGTGTTTGCAAAAGCAGGATCATAAAATGCTTATGTACTGTATATACCAGCCTTATCTACAGGGTAGAAGATAAAGTTTAGTAGCATTGCCAAATGTTTGTAGGAGACTTCTTGGTTTTCAAAATAATCTCATATATATTTCTTTTGATACATAAAGTAACTCTATAAGACATGCACAATATATTACCGTTCTAATTCCATTTTGCAGTTGGGAAATGAAGTATAAAAAAATCAAATAATTAGCTCTTAGTAAGTATCAAAGCCAAACTGTATTAGAAGTAAAGATAACTAGATTTCATATTTCTTTCTCTCTGAATCTGGTCCCCAAATTTGATAAATCTTGCAAGCATTTATTATGCTTGAAACCATATAATGTGCAGAGCTGAAGGAGGCATATAAAAATGCAGGGTTTTGCCATTACACCAGAAAAGATATATGTAGAGGAGAGGAAAAATGTTACTATGCTACTTTAAAACACAATTCTGTCCCTAAGTGAGTAATGTGATTCATTTCCGGTGAGATGTCTTTGATCAGAAAGTAAAGCTTCTAGGGTAGGGTTTAGAGGGAGACTCCAAAACAAAAAAGAGAGCTAGACTTCTCCACATAAGAAACGAAGATGAATTTAAGGGTGAAAGAGCACAGAGTAAATGAAAAGGAAGAGAGGAGTGAAGAAAAAAGCACCCTGAGCCAGAGTCAGGATGGTTACATAGAATACAAGCGGTGAAATTTCTTGGTGACCAAGGATGTTTAGTATTCCAAGGTAAGGTATTCGCATGTGGTTCTGAAATTTAATCCTCAATTAAATCTTCAACCTGCAGTAAAATTTTCTAGACTTATATGATCTACATGTATATATCCCCCTACCCCTGAAATCAGGAAAAGCGTCTGTGTTTCACAATTGGATTTGTGAATAGTGTATACAAACTGGAGGAGGAGAGACGAGGAGAGTTTGAGAGGAGATACAGGAACACCAAATAAAAGTGACTGCCAAAACATAAACAGTTGGGAATTTTCAGAGAATCTGGGGAAGGTCTGAAGTTTTTCAGAAGAAAAGATAAGCTCTTAGGAGAACAAGCACAAAGTTAGAATGAAATGGTTCAACTTGCTCACTCTGAATCATCTCATCCTACTTGTTTACTTGCTTGTTGTCTGTACTTTGATCTTTTTTCCCCCAAATCTCTTTTATATTTTAGTAGTTCTTTCTAGTGGCTAATGATATAAGTATGACATCAACTATACTGGAAAAACTCGTATAGGATTCAGGGAAGGTGAGGAAAGAAGTCTAACTAATCCAAAAATTGTTTACTTAATGATGGAAAGGTGGAAAGAAACTATTTACCAAGGAACAGGCACTGTATAGGCTGTTGGTGTCTCTCTGTTCTTTGAAGAGCAAGGTGAACTTAGAACTCTCAGTTCTTGGACCTGTGAATATCAAAAATTATCCTTCCCCATGATTCCTGAGAATTTTCTAAGGCTTGCATTTTGCAAACCTTTAAAAAATTATTTTATTGAAGTATCGTTGATTTACAATGTTGTGTTAGTTTTAGGCGTAGAGCAAAGTGATTTAGTTATATATATATATATATATATATATATATATATATTCTTTTTCAGATTCTTTTCCCTTATAGGTTATTACAAGATATTGAATATAGATCCTTGTGCTATACAGTAGGTCCTTGTTAGTTATCTATTTGTATATAGTAGTAGTTTGGGATCTATTAATCCCAAACTCCTAATTTATCCCTCCTTCCCTTTCCCCTTTGGTAACCATAAGTTAGTTTTCTATGTCTGTGTGTCTATTTATGTTTTGTATATAAGTTCATTTGTATCTTTAGATTCCACATATAAACAATATCATATGATATTTGTCTTTCTCTGTCTGGCTTACTCCAGTTAGTATGATAATCTAAGACCATCCATTCATTTTACCTCACAAGTCTTTTTGCTACATGCTCCCCTATCCTTGAAAATAGAATCCTTTTATCAGCATGCACACATCCACACACACACACACACACACACACACACACATCCACTCAACATTTTGTGAGTGTGGTTGACCTTACTAAACCTTGGGACTTTGTGAGACCTGTCATGATGCACAAACCTTCTTCCTTTTCCTTACTTCCAGTTTCTTCCAGTTTCTTCCTAACCCCTTCAACGTTTTTTTCCCCTCTCAATCTCAAAAGTAGAAAAAAATTCCTCTCCAAGTCTCATATAACTTGAACATACCTTGGGAATATTACCCTCCATGTCCTGCTTGATCCAAGTATTTCTTTCACCTGGATAGGAGCTCTCCTTAAAAGGAATTCAGATGATAACATTTTCTCCAAATTTTCAAGAATGTAAATATTCGTTATCACATCTACGTTACAAATACCTGCAGACCATACTTATCTAAAATTACAATTACTAGTACTCTTCTGATGATTTAATAAATATTCAGAATGGGCAGCTTAGAGGGTTAGAATTTAGCTGTCTTGTTTTTATAAATAACACTCTTTGTTGTTGGCACCCTGGATAATGTTTAAGTATATTCATTGACTCAGGATTTATCTAATTGGTTTATAGAGAAGATAATTTAATTAAATGCTTAATTTATTTTCAAAAATGGTGAATTAATACATCTGTGCTTTCAGGGGTTAATTGGTTATGAGAAATCCTGTTTTAGAAATCTCTAAATCCAAACACAGTCAAGGAAAGGAAACAAGCAGTTTCTCTTTTCTTTTTTTACTTTTCCATTTCATCTGCTATTTGACTTTGGTACCAAATTGCTCTTCAAATAATCTTAAGCCTATTTCAAAATTCTCACTAATTTCAAGTGATAACTAAAATCATTGGTTATAGATCTAGTGTTAAATAAGTCTTTATCTCTTCCTGTGGGCGGCTATCTTCTTGACTGATGTAAGTGAAAAAAGAACTGCATTTCTTTTTTTCTAGTTGAAAATGGACAATTTAGCCACCACATGTCTGCCGATGTACCTCCGTATGAGATGTAATTATATGTGAAATAATAACCTTGCTGCCAAATAGTTTTCAGTGCTTTGCTTTATGTGAGAAACAATACATTTTTAGTTACAAAAGGCAATAAGATAATGGCATTCAAGTCAATCTCTTGCTGCTTTTACTTTCTTACTACTTCTTAAGTCTCTTGCTCATCCCTCCCTAGTTTTCAATATGTTAGATGACAATCTCATATTATAATTAAGATAACATAGCCTTTGGTTAATTTTCAGCTTAAATTTTTTTCTCCAAAAATGTATGTATTAAAAAGTCTATTCTCAATTTACGATAACAGGTTTTAGAAAACACTTCTCTCATATGAATCATCAGCTATTGTGCAGTGTTAGGAGTTTATAATATACTATTTTCACTAATCTATTTTAGTGAATTAAAAGCTTGTTCAAATAAAAAAAGAGTCAGGTAAAAGAAAAGTCAATAATAATAGCCAATATTTATTTTGCACTAACCATGGATCAGTCATGCTCGGAACTTTAAATGCAATATCTTACTTGTTCCTTTCAGAACACCTATAAAGTAGGTACCATTATTTAATTTCCAATTTACATGTGCTAAGTTGAATTTTTTTATACATGATTTTTTTCCTTATTTCCCAAGAAATCAGCCAACCTCTGTATCTGTAGCTTTGTTGTTATAGGGTTGGAAACAAAGTTGTCAGACACGCAGAAGACCTTCCTCTCTTGTCTTTTAATTTCAATATCCTAGGTTCCCTGAGGTAGAGGGATTGCAGGAAAGTGTGTGATAACATTTTAAGAATGAGTCAAGTAGGGGAGAAAGGAGGGCATAGAAGGAGCAAAAATTTAAGGACTCAGAAAATGAACATAGCAGCAGAGATCAGGTATATTAGTCACTAATTGTGGTTATAACTAACCTCAATGCTTATCATAGTATCTGTTGATCAGGGATTCAGGAGCATCCTAGCTGGGTAGCTCTGGCTCAGGATTTCTCATGAGGTTGCATCCAAGATGTTGCCCAGAGCCACAGTCATCTGAAGACTTGACTAGAGCTGGAGGTTCTATCTCTAAGATGTTTCATTCCTATGGCCAATAAATTGCTGCTAGCAAAAGACTTTTGTTCCTTTCATTCCTTCTGTTCCAGTGTGGCTTATGGATTTTCAGGACATAGTGGTTAGCTTCCCACAAAGTGAATGATTCAAGACGCAAATAGCAATATCTTTGGGGGCTTGCCTTAGGAGTCTCACAATGTTACTTTTGTGATATTCTGTTGGTCACATAGACTATTTCAGATACAATGTGGGAGGGAACTACACAAAGGTCTGAATACCAGAAGATGAGGATCACTGGAGACCCTCTTGGAGTCTGGCTACCACACAAGTATACACTGAAGGCCAAAGTACTCTTTCTGCTTATATCTATTAAGCTCCCCAGGACCCTTATATGACTGTTAGGAGGAGGGAAGTTACTTCCTAAATGAATGAGATTAGCTTTTCTATTCATCTGGTAACTTTTGGGGATATTCACAGTCCTTCAACAAATTTTTGTGTCGTACATTGTTCTAGGCAATGGAGGATGATCATTGACATATAAGACAGCAACGTCTTCGCCCTCAAAAATGTTGTGAAGAGATAAATGAAAAAAGTATGATAATTTCAGATGGAAATAAATTCTGAATGGAAAATAAAAGACCTTAATATGATATAAACTGGTAGAGGATTCTTCATTAGGGGCTAATAAGAAACTATTCTGAGGAGAGGACATTGAAGCTGACATCGAAATAGTGAAAAGAAGACAGCTATACAAAAATCTGAGTAAGGGGAATAGAACAGGCATATAGAAGAGTAAGGGCAAGGTTCTGAGAAGGGGACAAAGTCAGAGGTTTAAAGGGACAGAAGAAAAGAGTGTAGAACTAGAGGGTAAGTTAGGGGCCAGATCGTGTAGGGTCTTAGGTTATGTTAAGAGATTCTGATTTTATTCTAAATTTATTAAACATTTATTGGATGGTATTAAAATAGGAAAGAGACATGATCTGACTTACACTTTAGCAAGTTAACATTGGCTTCTCTGTGTAAAACTGAAAAGTGAAAAGTGGAAGACTTGTACAAGGCTGTTTCAGGCATTTGGTGGATATATTTTGAGTTGGAGTTGAAGCAGTGAGGTTGGTTATAAGTAGTCAGATTTAGGATATAGTTTGGAAGTCGAACCAAAAGAACTTGCTGGTCAATTAGAAGTATTTTAAGTAAAGAGAGGAATCAAGGATGATTACAAATGGCCTGAGCTACTGGGCAGATGGTGGCACCATATATGGCGATGCAAGTAAATGGGGAAAAGCTGTATAGACACTGGAGGCAACCATTCAGTTTAGGTCACTAAACTAACATATTCAGTTTAAGTCACATTAAGATGCTCACCAGGTATCTATCAGTCTTTGAGAAGCCAGCATTAAAGATACAGATTTGAGAATCATCAGTATAGAAGATATAGAGTCATCAGTGTATAGATTACATATAAATCCATGAGACTCAATTAAGTCACCTAGTCAGAGGCACTGTGGATAAAGAAATGAGAACATAGTCAGGGATATTAGGGAGGTGAAGAAGAACCAGCATGGAGCTGAAAAGGAGCAGGCAATACGGTAAGAGTGACAAAAATACAAGTCTGTTATCTTTAACACAAAGTGAAAAAAATACTTTAAAGAGGAGGTAGTGATCCAGCATGGTAAATTTTACATATATATCTCTATATATCTCTATATGTACATAATCTGAATATATACATATATATGTAATTTACTATCTATCATCTATCTATTTATCCATTCACACACACACACATCTCTATCTGTCTCTGTATCTTGGCTCACACCATTACGGAGGCTGAGATGTCCTACAATCTGCCATCTGCAAGCTGGAGACATGGGGAGCCTTGTGGTGTAGTTTTAGTCTGAGTCTGAGGCTTGAGAATAAGGAGCATGAATGGTATAAATTCTAGTCCAAGGGTAGGAGAAGAGTCATACCCCAGCTCAAACTGTCAGAACCTTGCCCTTACTCTTCTATATGCCTGTTCTATTCCCCTTACTCAGATTTTTGTATAGCTGTCTTCTTTTCACTATTTTGATGTCAGCTTCAATGTCCTCTCCTCAGAATAGTTTCTTATTAGCCCCTAATAAAGAATCCTCTACCAGTTTATATCATGATCATTGAGGCTTGAGAACAAGGAGCATGAATGGTATAAATTCTAGTCCAAGGGTAGGAGAAGAGTCATACCCCAGCTCAAACTGTCAGGCAGAGAGAGACTTGTCCCTTCCTCGGCCTCTGCCTTTTTGTTCAATTTAAGCACTAAATGGATTGGATGGAGTCTACCCACACTGGGGTGCAATGTGCATTACCCAGTCCAGAGATTTAAATGTAATCTCTTCCAGAAATACCCTCACAGACATATCTAAACATAATGTTTAACCAGATATCTGGGCGTTCCAGTGTCCAGTCAGGTAGACACATATAATTAACCATCACGGTCAGATCAGTTGGATTTTGAGAAGTAACAATTGGATTTTGCCACATGGAGATCAAGTGTGAACTTTAGAGCTGTTTAGAACATGAGGAACCAGTAAAGAATTATTGGCCATTGAGGCAGGAGGAAAACCAGATTGAATTACAGAAAAGACAATGTTCAAAGTGTTTCAAAGAGGAAAGTATGTCAAATGTTGAGTCAAGTAAAGGCAGGGTATTGACCATAAACTTATTCAAGATATAGACTGTTGATATCCTTCCATGGGATGGTTTTAATATGGTAGTGGGAATGAAAGCAGAGAGAACTGAGGAGACATGATAAGTGAGGAATGAAATGAATGAATATGGACGACACATTGGAGAGTTTGGGGATCATTCAAAATTTATTCCAGTTCCAAAACTCTTGGAAAGAAGAGTACATATAATAGAAAAATCAGTAACTCTGACTTGCTGTAATGACTACATCAAATGAATCCACTGGAATATTTGTGAGAAGTACAGATTATAACAATATTGCTTTGATAACTTGGAAAGATACAGAAAGACAGTTGTTCCTGCTTGGCCTGGAATCGATATGCTGCCCAACCTAATCCCAGTCCATAGGCATGATTTTTTTTAATAAATTTATTTATTTGTTTGCTTTTTAATTTTTGGTTGTGTTGGGTTGTCGTTCCTGCGTGGGCTTTCTCTAGTTGTGTCGAGCGGGGGCTACTCTTCGTTGTGGTGCGCGGGCTTCTCATTGCAGTGGCTTCTCTTGTAGTGGAGCATGGTCTCTAGGCATGCAGACTTCAGTAGTTGTGCACTCAGTAGTTGTGGCTTGTGGGCTCTTGAGTGCAGGCTCAGTAGGTGTGGTGCACGGGCTTTTTTTAAGACAGTAACTGTACTTTAATAGTCTTAAAAAAATTCTTGGTTTGAGGTGGAGTTCCATAGAACTAATAAATGCGAAACAATTAATGATTTTGATGATGTTTATACTGATCTGGCAGTTCTTGGAGCATAGTGTACCTCAAGATAGGTGATCCTGATGTGTGTTGCGGAGGGGAGTGGGTGGACAGTAGTCTTAGGGCAATCGGGGTAAGTAAGTTTGAGATAGGATGTGGGAAATTCTGTAATTCATAAATTTATTTAAGTATACTTAACTCAGAATTTTCTAAATTATTTGACCAAAACATATTTTTTAAAAAATTGATTAGTATCTATGGGACACTAGTTTTTGATGGGATAGTAGTGTTTTTAGGAAAGCAAGTGGGGGATATTTTCCTAAAGATTTAAAAATTTATATTTTGTTAGCAAGAACTTACTTAGTATTTTTGATACATAAAAAGAGCACCAAAGAGGCCTTCTTTCTTTTTTAGATACAAGGAATTGTTTGACTGATTGCTGATTTTGAATGTCTGAAGGGTAATTCTACTTATAATGGATTAAAAACATTTTAAACATGAGTGTTTTTAATTTTCTCTCGTGTAGTATAGTCTAATTGGTAAAATGTTGGATGGTGTTTCTGTCCTCTTTATTTTCCACTTCTAATATAGAATCAATTAAGAGTAAGCAGTTGGAAATAATTCTTAACATAATTCTGTGATCCCTTTTATAATATAGTTAATGTAATTCATCCAAGGAAATGGATATCAATTTCAATAAGTTCCCTAAATGGAGGGTGCTGTATATATAAGGCCTTTCATCCTGCCCTTTCAAAACTGACAATTAAGTACATAAGAAATAAGTGGTGATTTTATTAGAACCCTACAAATACTTGGCCAAGTTAACTGCTTTTACTATAGTCATAACTGCTTTTTGTTTAAAAATATGAGAAATGGGGTTTCCCTGGTAGCACAGTGGTTGAGAGTCCACCTGCCGATGCAGGGGCACGGGTTCGTGCCCTGGCCCAGGAAGATCCCACGTGCCGCGGAACAGCTAGGCCCATGAGCCATGGCCACTGAGCCTGCGCGTCTGGAGCATGTGCTCCACAACAGGAGAGGTCACAACAGTGAGAGGCCCGCGTACCGCAAAAAAAAAAAAAAAATGAGAAATAAATTTTGTTCATTCCTTTCTAGGTAATTGTAACAATTAATTAGTAATATCCAATATATTCACATAATTACATATATTAATTTTATATATAATATAAATAATTGCATGCCTATACATAATTTTATCTACCGTTTCAGTTTAATAGAATGGTAGGCAATGCTAAGAGATGGGAGTGATGTCCACAGATATAGAGAACAAACTAGTGGTTACCAGTGGGGAGAGGGAAGTGGGTAGGGAAAATATAGGGGGGAAGGGGATTAAGAGGTACAAACTATTAGGTGTAAAACAAGCTACAAGGATATATTGTACAACATGGGGAACATATCCAATATTTTATAATAACTATAAATGAAGTATAACCTTTAAAAATTGTGTCACTATATTGTACACCTGTAACTTATATAATATTGTACAACAACTATACTTCAATAAAAAAATAAAAAGAAAAAAGAGATGGGGTAACATAGGTACATAGTAAACATAGACTAAAGACTGAGTGAAAATGACAATATTCATTTATTCAGCAAATATTAATTATCTACCTTGTAAGCTCTTGGAGTTTCGATTCTACATGGAGGAGAGAGTAATAAAGAAAATACATGAGTAAATTGTACAGTATGTTGGAAGGGCAAAAATATTTTTGAAAAAATAAAGCAATAAAAAGGAGATAGAAAGTGTTGGGTAGGGGGTAGTCATGTCTTACATGTGTTCATTAATGAAACTGCAGCAGTGCTAAATTATGAAGGAGTATGTTTCTTTTTTTGATATTTTTAAAATTTTATTTATGTATTTTTGGCTTCGTTGGGTCTTTGTTGCTGCAAGCGGGCTTCCTCTAGTTGTGGCGAGTGGGGGCTACTCTTCATTGTGGTGCACGGAATTCTCACTGTGGTAGCTTCTCTTGTTGCAGAGCACGGGCTCTAGGAGTGTGGGCTTCAGTAGTTGTGGCAGTGGGCTCAGTAGTTGTGGCTCATGGGCTCAGTAGTTGTGGCTCATAGGCTCTAGAGAGCAGGCTCAGTAGTTGTGGCACACGGGCTTAGTTGCTCCATGGCATGTGGGATCTTCCCTGGCCAGGGCTCAAACCCGTGTCCCCTGCAGTGGCAGGTGGATTCTTAACCACTGTGCCACCAGGGAAGCCCTGAAAGTGTATGTTTCTTAACATAATGTTGACTAGCATATTATGTGTATACATACGTGTATGTGTGTCTATACATTATATATTACATGTATTAATAATATATTTTATATGGGGGACAACCACCTTTGTGAGAGTCTTAATTACATCTCTTAAGGTCACCTGGTAAGCTTATTTCATGTTATTTATTTTATATCATTTGATATTTTTATCTCCTGTTTATTTCTATAGTAATAGTATACATTACAGTGTGTGAATTCCACTTGCCTTTATCTTCTTTATTCTTCTGAACCTATACACCAGTTTTAATACCTCACATATTTTTATTACTCCTTTAATCTCATTATCCTTATTACAAAATATAAATGCTTTGACATTATTTTAATGCAAAAATAATTTTAAATAATCCTTTTTTACATATTTGCAAGTTGCATTGTGAAATCAGAGTGAAAAATTTAATTTTGTGATACATTAAAGTAACACTAGAACATTATTCTTTGCTGCTGCTCCATGTGAAACAATTTAAACTTACATAAATGTGACAACACTCTATTCAAAGTGTGCTTCTATTCAGTAGTATAAATTGTAGTTTCTGAAAGAATACAGTGCATAATAATTTTCAAGAAATAAATGCTATCATCTGATAGTCTTTTTTCAATGAAAATTTGATATGCTTAAATATAAATGAAAGACTGAAAATATGTAGAAAACAAATTTGAATAAAAGGTGAACATACAAGATACAAAGAAGTATCTTTAGTACTTTTCACTTACCTTTTATTTTAGGTAAACTTGTATTATTATTTTTTTCTTCCTTTTCAAAGGTAACAATGTCCAACCTTGGCAAGCATTACATCTCAGAGGAAATATAAAGCCTTGTCATTCATTTGTATATGTATTCATTTAACATGATATGGTATATTATTGAAATATCATAATCTGTGGCTTCTACTACTTGCTGGGGGTGCAAAATCTAAAGATACTTGTAACCTAGTGGTGTAGACAAACAAACGATTATCACCACTAGGTGGAAGGCACCAAAACAGAGGTATCTAAAGCTGTTATGTGAGCCCAGAGGAGGAGATGCTTATTAAAGCCATAGGGGAAGGGTTCAAAGGATATTATGAGAATTCAAGGAAATAATGGGGTGTAAGAAGAGCATTCCAGGTACAGAGAAGAATCTGGTCCAAAAAGTAGAGGCAGGCAATCCAGGGGCTAGGTGAGAAATTACCTTGTAGATCATTCTAAGCTGTGTGGACAGTATTCTGTCAAAAGAAGGATGATAAAGAATATTACAAGCAAGTATCATGGCTAGATTGGATGTTAGAAATATCACTGTGGCAACAACCTGGAGAATAGTTTAGAAAGTAAATGAACATATGAGGTTCACCTATTTATTAGGTGATTTTAATAGTCCAGGAGAGAAATCTTAAGCAACTTGAATTAAGTCAGGAGTGGCATGCTAGTGGAAAGTAGAGCGTGGGTAAGCTTAAGAGATGTAAGTGGTAAAAATTGGTGTGATAATATGATGAAAAGAAAAGGCAATATAATGGCTTCTAAAAGCCTTGGGCGACTCAATGGGTTGAGGTACCCCCGTTGGAGATACAGGAAGAGGAGCCAGGATTGTGGGGAAAAGAGATGAGTGCAATTTTTGAAGATTCTATGAGACATTCAGGTAAAGATGTTCAGAACCTAGAGACATCTATTTTGGTAACATGGTGGATTAAATATTCAGAGAAAACCTTCTTGGCACAGAATAACCAAATATAATTTTAAGAAACATATTGGAGGAGTTAGCAAAGTTAAAGAAATAATTGTTATAGAAATGATGGGAAAGCGCCAATCCAGAGAGGTAATTGCACACTAGAGACTGTTTTGACCAGAAGGGAGTCTAGCAACCCTCTGTGTCTCAGAGGCTGGGTTAATGGGCCAACCTTTTGTAGAGTCAGGAGACAAGATGTGGGCTGGAGGAGGGGGGTGAGGATGAAATGGAGATTTTTCCAAGGGCTAGCACTCCCAAAGGTGACACCCATAGTAGACAACTAGAAAATTTGACCATAACAGAAGAAAGTAGGTATACTTATGTACCTTGACCTTGGCCTTTGGTCAAGGAAAAAAGGCAATAAACATGTCCTCTGAGACTTTGTAGCTATAAGCTCTCAGAATAGGATTGGAATAGAAAGTCACATGATTTATCTGTCCACAAAAACCTAAATCAAAATTTAGCTTATACTAGCCCCTGGTTGATACTACTCACAGAAACTGGGTAGAATGGAGTTGATAGCTTCACTGGAGGGACACTTTTTAAACACAGGCCTCAAATTTAACTTTATTTCACAGATACTTTCAAGAAGTAGGAGCTCACAATTTGAAATTACTAACACAGTGTAAGAAGTTATTATCAATGAAAGTTAGCAAAAAAAATACTGAATTGGACTAGCAAGAACTGTGGGTGTTGAGATTATGAGATACAAAGTACAAAACTGTTATGTTTAAAAAGTTTAAATAAATGTATCAGGCTTACCCTGAATCCTGCTTGACAGTGACAGGGCCCATCTTTTACTCCAGCCATCATTCCGGTAACCAGCTTTTAATTGGCATAACTTGAATGCATCCCACCCTAGCTGAGCTACGTATATCTTGCTTTCTTCCTTAGGTTTCTCTGATGCCAAATCTGCGATGCCTGCACATACCTACCTGGTATGTTTCCACATGTATGGAAGTATAAAGAGCAGGTTCTAACCAATCAGATATGGGAACTAGTTTAAAAATGCTCCCCTCTTTTATCTGTTGGAGGAGACAATCCTGAAAAACTTTCTACATGGCAGTTCAGAAGGTCTGAGTAGGCACAAACCCCAATTGCCCACACCAGTGACCATCTTGATGACATGGCTTTTTATTGGCTTTCTCTTTCAAACTTTCCATCTCCTAATGTAAGCTCTCTTCATCCAACCTTGTGTCTCAGTGTCTACTTTCTGAGGAAGAGAAGGATCTGGACTCTGCTTTCTCTGGTGAAAGAGGAACCTGGTTAAAACAGTTGGGACTACAAGTGACCCTAAAAAACAGACACTCAGGATGAAATTCTGGAATTGTCAGTGTTGAGAAAAGGTGGAGTGGTGATAACCCCTGGCATGCAGTAGCGTTATAAGACTCTCACTGGCGGATATAGACAAAGTTCAAGTGGGAGCTTGTGCAGTGGCAATGGCACTTGAAAAATATGAGGACAATGATAATTATAAGGCTTCTGGGGTTTGCTGGCCTTTGTTATCTGCTTCAGGAGCCTCAAAAAAAAAAAAAAAGAAAATGACAGACTCAGGCTAACCAACTATCATTCAAGGTATGCTTTGTAAAGCAAGAGGCTCTATATGTCAGTGTTTAAAAGCCCCATATCTCACACAACCATAGAACAAATAGTGATGAAAACCAGGCCCAGGGTTTAATTGTAAAGTTAACAGAATGACAAGGAAGACAATGAAAGCACAGCCTAAACAGCCCTATGATAAATTCAGGCATCTACTAGATAAAGAGTGGTACCTTCAGAACTGGCATGGGAACATTTGGTGAATAAGCCAGAAAATCTTGAGCCACAGATTCTTCTGGACCTTGAACTATTCTTTTTTTTTTTTTGCAGTACGCAGGCCTCTCACTGTTTTGGCCTCTCCCGTTGCGGAGCACAGGCTCCGGACACGCAGGCTCGGCGGCCATGGCTCACGGGACCAGCTGCTCTGCGGCATGTGGGATCTTCCCGGACCAGGGCACGAACCTGTGTCCCCTGCATCGGCAGGCAGACTCCCAACCACTGCGCCACCAGGGAAGCCCTATTCTTTCTTTATTTGGAGAATGTGGAAAGATCTCAGCTGGGGTACATGCCTCATAAGTTGTACATGTTTTCCTCAAGATTTAGTCCTGCCATTTCCTACTTCTTCCAGACCAATAATCAGGGCCATGTCAGTATAGCCCAAGCAGGGAAATGTTGAGCCTTTTCTGAGAGGAAGTAAAATGTACAGGCTCAAATTATAAGACATGTACCAGCAGGACTTGTAAAAACATGTGATTGAATAGAACTTGAAGGTGGTGGATCAGGGTGGATGTTAATTGACGTGGAAGTACTCTCTATGACTCAGTCTTGGCAAGTGATCCTTATGCAGCTCAGATGGCTCCTTGATGCTTGGTGGACAGACTTCTGGCCTAAAGAAAATAAAGTAGAGTCATAGGAGATGACTTGGCAGAGTGTTAAGGAGTCAGAAGCCTCAGGGAAATGACAATTTTAAAATAAACTTATTACATGAGATCAGAGTACCCATTACCTGGGTTCTCTGGGAGGATCCAAAAGACCCCCTTCAATAATTCAATAACTTAATAAGAAATGCACTGGTAAGATGTTTCTTTTAGGAACTTAGTGATGGCTATCCTCTATGGGCTAGAGCTGGGAGTAGCATGTGGTGCATGCTATTGGGTTCCTCAGTAATAACAGGAATGATTCAAAATGGCAGAGGCCAGGTTGTGACACTTAACCAACAGAGGCAAGGTGGACATAATTATTATTAATGACAGCAATACCAGAGTGGCAACTGAATGACTTCGTGATAGCTGATAGCCTGTGGTATTCTTAGGGATTACATAGATAAGCAGTCAATGGTGATCCTTGACTTGTATAACCAGAAAAAATTGAGATCTGGCAAGGTGATTGGTAAGGTCAGCTACTGCAGTAGAAAATCAGGGCCCTTCATCAAGTTTCAGGTCTGAGCTAGTTTTCTGACTCAGAGAGCATTGATTGACGGGAAGACTGATTCCTTTGAGTAAGAACCCTAACACATTATTACAAGTATAAATGGCAGATTTTCTCCCAATCTTTCCCTGAATGGGCCTGTGACCATCTACCAGATTATATTCTCAGCTGACATGGATACTAGGAGACTCAAAACACCACCCTGGTTCCCTATCTAGAGTGGAGGCTTGTAGAGGCCAAGAGACAAATAGAAACCTGGACCAAGTTGATCTCACATTGATCCAATGGACCTGAGAAGCACAAAATAAGTTGATAGATACTAATGTAAATGGTCTATACTCTCTAAAAAGTAGTGACTATCTAATTGTATCAATGATACCCAATTTAACTGCACACTACTTGTAAAAGACATGGCAACAGCAAAGAGCTCAGAAAGGTTGAAAGCAAAAACATTATAGGCAAATGATCAGGCAAAAAGAAAAAATCAAAAGAGAGCTGGTGTATTTATATTATTATTAGACACAATAGACTAAAGGGGAAAATTAAAATATTTAAAAAATATTAGAATCTCAAGTTCCCCAACAGAAATACACTTCATTAGGAAACAAGAACAAATAGATAAGCATATCTTTGAAAACTAAATAACACATAATTCAAAAAGCAATCTTAATGGAAATAAGAAACTCCTAGAAACTGAGCCATAAATAAAGTATTATTTACCAAAATTTGTAGGATGCAACTAAGCTATATTTAGAAGGTAAGTTATAAGATTAAGTACTAATATTAGACAAGAACTAACTGTAGAAACTAATAAAACTGTAAGCAAGATACAGTGGAGAGGATCAGCAAAGCCAAATATTAGGTCTTTGAAAACACTCAGAAATCAGATCAAGAAAAAGGGAAGACAGGAATAAACATTAGAAATGAGGATGTGACTAAGACAATAGCAACAAAAATATTATAAGAAAATGTTTAAAACATGTATGTCAATATATTTGAAATATTAAGTGAAATGGGCATATTCCTAGAAAAAATTAAAATTAAGGAAAATGAAAGACCTACAATTACTTTTACTGAAAAAATTTAGCAGTATTTCAAATTTTTTCCAAAAAAAAAAAAAAAAAGGAGCAAGTCCATTCAGCTCTACCAAACATTCAAAAAAATATATAACTCTTTCAGAAAGTAAGGTTCAGTGCCAAATTCACTTTGATTTTAGTATAACTTTAATATCAAACCTAATAAGAACACAAAGGGAGACTTTATGGGCCATTCACACTAATGAACATGGGTGTAAAAATCTTAACTATCAGCAAACTAAAGCCAACAATTGAAAAGAAAAGAATAATGCATCATAATTAAATTGAATTTATTATAGAGATGCAAGCTTTTGAGTTCAATACTAGAAAACTGATTATTGTAATTTACTAAGTAACGGATTAAAAGAGAAAATTTATATATTATCTTCTTAATAGATTCAGAAAAATTGCTTGATAAAATGTATTAAGCTTACATGAAGCACACATGCACACATTCATTTTGGCAAACTAGGAGGAGAGGAAACTGCCTTGGCTTGATAAAGAACATCTGCATCAGTGACAGCAAAGTATCCTATTTGATGGGGAAATATTAAAATTATTCATTCCAAAATCAATAATAAGGATGTCTATTCAGCATTATATCAATGGTCATGGCAAGACTAACGTAGAGGGCTGAATAGTGTACCCCCCAAATCATGGTCATCTGGAACCTCAAAAATTGGTCATTTTGGGAAATAGGGTCTTTGCAGATGTAATTAGTTAAGGAACTTGAGATGAAATTACTCTGGATTTAGGGTAAAAGAGAAGAAAATTACAAAAAACTCATTGGAAGGCAGGAAAATGGACCAAAATTAGGTATTAATCTATAGACTCAAAGTAATTCTTGTCAAAATCCCAGAAGGATTTTTTTTTTTACAGAATTTAACAAGTTATTCTAGAATTTATTTAGAAAATCAAAAAACTAAACTTTCCTAAAGAAGAACAAGGTAGAGGTGGATTAAGACATATTTTAAAGCTATAGAAAATTTTAAAGTATGGTATTGATGAAGGAATAGACAAAGAGATTAATGGAACAGAATTGAGTCCCCAAACCATATATTAGAACTCTCATTTATAGATCAGCGGAGAAAGAATGGACTATTTAATAATGCTTAGATAACAGTAGGTTATCTATGTGGAAAAATGAATCCCCATTTTATACCATAAATAGCAATAAGTTCCAGATGGACTGGTATTCAGTGTGAAATGCAAAAATTTTAAAACTTTTATAAGAACATTTCTTCATGAATTATAAAGAATGATTTCTTAAGGCAGAAAAAAGCACAAATCATATAGAAAAAGAGAAACACATTTGAATATATTAAAATTTAAAAATTCTAAATTAAAAGACACCTGAAAGTGAGTAAATAAGTCAAATATTGGAAGAAAATATTTATGAAAATTATAACTGGCAAAATATTAGTAAATAGTAAATATACTTATGAGTAATAAGAAAAAGATAAATAAGCAAATGGCATTATTGTTAAAAGACATAGACATTCCACAAAAGAAGAAACATAAATGGACCTCAAATCTAAAAAATATTTTTAAAAGTTCTCAACCTTATTAGGAAAAAAGGAAAATTAAAATCACAATGCGATGTCATTTCACACCCTACTGATTGGCATATATCATGACAATATCAACTTCTCCAACATACACTGCTAATAGGAATGTAAATTGATCTAACCAGTTCTGAAAATGAATTTTCTATTACCTACTGTCTAGGAGAAACTCACTGTTTCCTCTACTCAGGCTCACAACACTTCTGACACCAGATGTGTGGGTTTTTTTTCCCCACACCAAGCAATTTGGCAACACCAGCTGGATGTCCTTCAATTCAATTCAGTTCTGACACTATCTTCCTGGAGATAGCATCAGATTCCATAGGTTAAGGGCTCAGTTCCACAGACTGCTCTCTACCACCTTCCTACCAGTCTCAAGTCCAGGTTGTTACCATGCTTCTGATTGACTAGCTATAAATCAGAGGTTCCCACAAGCCTCTCCTCAGGTTTGATTAATTTGCTAGAGCTGCTCACAAAACTCAGGAAAACAGTTTACTTATTAGATGACCACTTTATTACAAAAATATTAAAGGATATGAATGAACAGCCAGATGAAAAAATACACCTCTCACAGGATGATGTCCAGAAAGGTCCAGAGCAGAGAAGCTTCTGTCCCTGTGTAGTTTGGGACACACCACTCTACTAACATGTGCATATATTCTTGTTTACCAACCCAGAAGCTCTTTGAACCCATACTTTTGGGATTTTTATGGAAGTTTCATCATGTGCATATGATCGGTCATTTACTCAGTCTCCAGCCCCTCTCTTCTTCCTGGAGGGTGGGATGTGGAGCTGAAAATTCCAAGCTTCTAATTATGGTTTGGTCTTTCTAAAGAGTCATCTCATTAGAGTAAAATACACCTTTATCACCCAGGAAATTCCAAGGGATTTAGGAGGTCAGCATCAAAGACCAAATATTAGAACAAAAGATGCTCCTGGTGCTCTTATCACTTAGGAAATTATAAGCGTTTTAGGGGTTCTGTGCCAGGAACCAGGGGCAGAGGCCAATTTATATTTCCTATTATTTCACAGCTATTCTGGTTGATTATGTTTATACTTTATGACTCAGTAGTTTGACTCTAAGTACCCTACCAAATCCCTTGCACCATATTATATGTATAAGAATATTTGTAACAAAGTTTTCTGTAATAGCAAATAATTGGGAACAATCAATAATGTCAGCCAATACTAAAATAATCATTTCTTTATATTGTATTGCAGTGAAAGTGAATGAATGAGATCTATAAATATCACCATGCAAGAATCTCTCAAACATAATGATGAGTGAAAACAAAACAAGCTTTAAAAAAGAATCATTAATTTGTGATAACCACCAAACTTTCTTTCTACTACAGACGGTCTTTATTTCTTTTTCTTGCCCAGTTGGCCTAGCTAGAACCTTCAGTACAATGCTGAATAAAAGTGGAAAGAGTAGACATCCTTGTCCTATTCCTGATCTTGGGAAAGCTTCCAACCTTTGGTATGTTGTTTCATTTCATTCATCTTCAAGTATTTTCTAATTTCCATTGTAATTTCTTCTTTGATCTATTTATTACTTAAGAGTATGTTATATAATTCCACGTATTTGTTATCCTTCTGTTATTGATTTGCAGCTTTATTCCATTGTGGTCTGAGAAGATACTTTGGATGATTTCAAGCTCTTTAAATTTATTAAGACTTGTTTTGCAACCCAACATATGGTCTATTCTGGAGAATGTTCCATGGACACTTGAAATGCATGTGTATTCTGTTATTGTTGGGTGGTATGTTCCATAGATGTCTGGTAGGTCTTTTTTTTTTTTTTTTAATGGAGAAAACACAACTATGTTGATGTACTGAGAGTTATGGCTCAGTGGGAATAAACAGTTGAAAAATAAAAAAACAGAGGGGGTGTAATTGATGGCACAAAATACCTGTGGAGTTCGGAAAGCATATAGAATACAGTACAGATGGAAGCATGCCCCTGTGGAAGAAGAGATGAACTTTTTCTGCCTATAATGGAGGGAAATAAATGGGAATGGATTAAAAATTATCTATGATTGTCAGTTTGTAAGAGTAGAAATTTCAGTGCATGCATAGCTCTTTTACCCTCCTTTAAAGACAATGAAAATAAAATATATGATAAAATTGAAAAGCTTTCTGAAACTGCTAGCTTTCAAAATATTTGCTGTGCTAGAGATTACAGCAGAATACAGATAATACTTAATGGAAAGTAATACATAGTAGCTTTTTTAGATTTTAAAAATCTAATATAGATAGCTTGCCTCTCAGTTTTTTGTTTTTTGGGTTTTTTTGACATGGCACAGTAAGTAATTTCATTTTAGTGACCATATATCAATTAGCTCAAGGTCTCATGAGTATGGTTTTTATTCTTTCAGATATCTTGACTTAAATAATTTCTGGGAAACCCAAATAATGCTTCCATTCCCTACAAATCCTCCGTGGTGCTCACTGATTGTAGAAGCAGCACACTCGAAAGCTACCTTTTGTCTTGTCTTTGACTTCTCTAAGTTGATGCCATTTGTCCCAAGTGTTGATGTGAGCTTCTGTTTTAATCCCCCCGATGACCAGAGTTTGATATTTAACAAAGTATTAAGGAGAACTTGGGGCAAAATATGAATATATATACAAAGTAATTTATATCTGTTATTCAAAATGTTTATTTTTAGGAACCAACTCCAACCCAATCCAAACCTGACCTGGAATTTCTGCCTAACTCCTTGAATTTCTTCATGGAATATGGGGAATAACTCAAACTTTAGAATCTTCAGATAGTTTCCTGCCTTGGAATCTGAGCCCCAGAAAACAAGGGAAATCTTTTCCTTTCTCGCTCAGAGCCCACCTCGTATTACTACCCCAGGAAAATTTTCAGGGAAACATCCATATTTGTCCATTTCCCTTCTCACCTTTGTGTACCATTTTAGAAGTAAGGTATTACCCCTTTGTCCTTTCTTTAAAAAACAAGTTATATACTTTCAAAGATGTTTTCTAAAATTGTCTAAATGCAGAAAGATCATATTTACTCCTTTCTGTTAAAATTTCAATATTACATCGTTACAGGTAGACATATGAGAAAAGGAGAGGGAAGGATCATGAGAAAGGTAGGTTAAACGTGTGAATGAGGTGCTATGAAGTTTCAAACTTTCTTATGAAGTCAGTGAAGAAATATTAGCCTGATAAAATGTGAGGTTATTTTGATGGCAGTGTTATATAAGAAAGATGGAGATATATGCACTATTTAAAATGTTTTTGCATTATTTTCTTCCTTGACTTAAGACCCAGAAACACAACGACAAAAGCATTAACAAAGATTTCCTGGCTTAGCTGAGAAAAATTATTCATATGAGTATTATCTTCTGAGATACAGAAGATTAGCTAACTATTGGAAGAATGAAGATGTGGAACATATAAAATTCCATAACCAATCTGGAAAGACAGCTTAAATGTATTATTGGGTAATTCCTCATGATGTCAAAGATAATGTCTTCCATGAATGTATTATCTATGTGATCATAAATACCTGATGAGCCTTAGCTGGGAATGGCCACCTAGGATATATCACAGGTAGTAGATGTAAGAAGTTTATTAATTTAATGAACAGGGAGTTCTCTTAGCTAAATTTTCTTTCTTGTTATTGTTGACAATCAAAATTCTAAATGTCCTACTCCAAACTCCCTTTTCAATAGTAGAAATATTTGAAAATATCAAATATGAGTTGGTCTGGAATATGCTACAATTAATTTCATTTATTTAAATTGGTCTTGAGGACATCCTCGAAGATTGAACATCATGAAACATGCAAAGAATCATGAAAAATGTTGGTAGAACTTCATAGTTGAAGAGTAGTTTCCATAGTGTTTCTGGGCTGATAGATTAGGAAATGAGATTTAAAAAAAACATGATATAAAGAAGTGTATGTTTTTTGACTTTATTTTTGAACAGTAGCCATGGTGAGGGAGTGTTTTTTAATGATTTAAAAAATAATTTCTATTACAAAATAATACTTTAACAAGAGATGTGAGGACTAAAGAAGGGACAAGTGAATAACAATATCCTTGCTGAAAAAATAACACTGGAAATAATAGAGGTGATCTTGATTTTTTTCTAGCTTGAAAACACCTCCTTTAGGTTCCATGGCTTCTGTAATAGGCAGTTACTTAAACACTTCTTTAAAGTGATTTTCCCTCATAATATCCTAATGTGATATTTTTAATTATTCTAGATTCTTAAAATGAGCATTTCATAGAAATTTAGTGATGAAATGGACCTTAGAGATAATATTGTCCAAAGTGCAAAATCATCATTTGCATTCTTCTTTTTCCTGGCAATGATTCAATTAACTTCAGGTGTTCTATTTTTCACCTGCTTCCCTATCATAGTTGGAAAGGAATCCAAGTTGGAATACCCAGTGATTCAATCCATTACCAGGTGCTACCACAGGGCTTTTTTGAAAAACCTAATTTTATTACAACAGAGCACATGTGTATGTTGGTAAATTCAAGAGATATAGTCTATTAAACTTTATCTTATAGTAAGCATAATCTTTTCTTGCATAATAACCAGCTCTTCATTTCTGTTCCAGAATAGAAGCCATAACTTCTTTCACTGGGCTCCATACTTTCTTTAGACCTAGTTAATACCCATATATCAATTCTCTCAGCCTCACCCTGGACTTTCCAGACATCTTGTGATTTCTTAACCCACAAGACAAAAATTATGTCCAGACAGGATACTTTGTTAAATCTTTAGATGCTGTGTGAGATGTTTTGGAGCTTCTGTTTAAAACTCTATACTAATGCCTTACTAATTGTTACATGACTTTTCCAATAAAGTTTGAAGTCAGTGATTTAAGGGCTCCTACTTTATTTTGGTGGCAACAACCAGGTCTGTTTCAGGTCAGAAATTAAATGCTGTTCCAGTAGTTTTGAATAAAGAAGAAAGGAAGAATTGATTTTGGAACAGTTTTTACTTTAAAATTGTATTCCAGTGGAAAAAAAATCATAATCTTTGCCAACCTTGCCTCTGACATCTACCACAAATATGTACTGATCATATTACTTTTAGAGTCATCCTAAGGTTAAAGGAATGATTTTAATACCTCTATTTCCCAAAGCAAAATTTGTTGAGTAAAAACATTCTTAATATTTTAAATGTCCCAGGATTAAGATTATTTCTGACAATTATTTTTGATAAATGATCCAGAACATCATAGCCACCATCTATCCTTACCACTTTTGTAAATTCTTAGAAGTAGGACAGCACTTTTCTTAACTGAAATCTTACAATTTCAGCATAATTCTATGTTCCCCCACAAATGGGGAAGATTGAACCAAGAGAGGTCAAACGACTTAGTCAAGCTCACAAAGCAAAATACTTTAATTTGGAGCTTCACTGCTAAGACTTTTCAATAGTATTTTTTATCATGCGCAGTTATTATATTTTACTGAATTATATTCAAATCATGTGTCCATGTTTATCCCGGAGATGATAAACTCCTCAAGATCAGGACCTAGCCCAAATTTGGCAGTTCATGAGCTGACCTGACCATGAGCTTTTCTGAGAATTAAGAATAATATACTGCCTCAAATATGCCATCACATAAGCAAATAATCTTTGTTTAGAGATTATTAATGCAAGTTTGTCAGTAAATCTTGTATGCATATCAGAAATATCAGTGAGGGAGTCTGGGATTAGCAGATGCAAACTATTATATATTATGTATAGGATGGATAAACAACAAGGTCCTACTGTATATCACAAGTAACTATATTCAATATCCTGTGATAAGCCATAATGGAAAAGAATATTAAAAACAGTATGTATGGGCTTCCCTGGTGGCGCAGTGGTTGAGAGTCCGCCTGCCAATGCAGGGGACACGGGTTCGTGCCCCGGTCCGGGAAGATCCCACATGCCGCAGAGCGGCTGGGCCCGTGAGCCATGGCCGCTGAGCCTGTGCATCCGGAGCCTGTGTTCCGCAACGGGAGAGGCCACAACAGTGAGAGGCCCGCGTACCGCAAAAAAAACACCAAACAGTATGTATGTATGAGTCACTTTGACAGCAGAAATTAACACACTGTAAACCAGCTTCAATAATATAATAAAAATGTATATCAATGCTTAAGTATTCTGCCCCTACAGATTCCAGATGATTTTGTAGCACCTCCATTGGTATTATTGATACTGGAGGCCTTATTTCACTCACTTCTCTAGTATGGACACATTTGACAATTAGCTGCTCCGAGTTCTAAGTTGAGCCTGTTTTTCAATTGGATGTGGAAGGTGTAACTGGAAAATTGCATATGTATGAGCAAGAGATTGATGAATTAAATTCAACTTGCTTATAAGTAAAGCTTATCTTTTCCTGAGAGGTGCCTTATGTTATTGTTGCAGAAGGTAATCGTTGTATTGTCTTGGTTCCATTGTACATGGAAAGTATTTGCATGAAGTCATTGTCTAGAAGTAACACCTGGTAGTGTGCAACTGATTTTGATTTCGGTACATTTCAGCCTATTTGATTTATGCCACTAAAGCACATTACTTTTCCATTAGGAAGTGACTAGTTAAGTGTTGAGTAAGAATCTTCATGGAGACAGTATGATAGCAATATCTAACTGTGCAGAAAAATAATTAATACAGCAAGGATGCTTTCCTTAGAAAGGCATGTTTAGAAGGTTGGTCCTCATTGGCATCTGGGAACTTGGATATTGAGAGGGTTTCCAAACCTTAACTGATAGGAGTGGCTCACTGTGCCTATATAGTTTGTGCAAACGATATGGTTTATGCTGGACACCTACTTTCCTTCTGGGAGTCTGGAATTTTGTTATGTGCTAGGCAAATGTGCCTATTTGACAAGCCCCCAGTGAAAACCCTGGGCACAGATTTTCTACTTAGCTTCCATGATAGCCAACCCTTCACATGGGTTATCACAACTCATCACTGGGACATTTCAGTGTGTCCTATGCCACTCTGCTGGAGGTGCACTCTTGGAAGCTTGTGTCTGGCTTCCTCTGGGACTTACCCAAAGTTCCTTTTCCCTTTGCTGATTTGCTTTGTATCCTGGAATAAATCGAAACCCGTGGTTCTGACTTTTCACTAAGTTTGGGAGTGCTTCTAGTGAGAGTGAATCTAGGGGTGGTCTTAGAGACCCTGTCACACTAACTTAAATAATAATTATTCTGGCTAAACTGTACATAGCATTTACCCTGCTCTGGGCACTTTTCTAAGAACATTATATACATGAACTCATTAATTCCTCACCCCAGCCTCACCAGGTAGATACTATTACTAACACCCCCATTTTAATTATGAAAAAACCAAGGCACAGAGAAATATCTTGCCCACCTATGGTAAGTTACAGAGCCAGGATGATAAGAGGAAAACAGCTACGTAAAGAGCTGAAGGGAGGGAATTCAAATCGGTGAACTGCAAACTTTAATTTTAGCCATATTTACAGCTCAGTATTTGGCTAATAATGGGTAACTTGAATATAATTTTTATTTCTTTTTTAATCAAGAATGAATAAATATATGTGATTAGATTGCTTCTATGCAAGCGCTACTCTGAGAACTCTAGGTTTTTACTTGCAACAGTGATTTTTTTCACATCTTTCAATATTTGACTAGTAAATGGTCTCCCATCAAACAGCCCATGGGCCTGTGTTTTCTCTTATGCCAAAACAGTTGTGAAAATGACAGTTTCCTTCTTAGACTGCTCTATCAGGGCAACAGTAAGAAAAAGGAATGTTTGAAAATCTACCTTAAAACTTTTTGATTGATTCACCTCTCTTCTACACCTTTGTCTCCAAAATCATTACTCAAATGTAGAATTGTATTTAATTACTCAGGAATAAAAGCAATATTTTTTTGTCCAAACAAAATTTTTTATATCTGTTAGACTCAATTATCTGGTTTCATGGATATTATTCTTTTTTTATGAATAATATTCTGGAAAAATTTCACCCCTGTACATGTAATTTTATTCTAAACTGTACTTTATTTAGTTTTTTCACCCATTACATAAAGAGGGTGGGCAAGGTGAGAGGGCAAGTTGAACTAAGTTTACATGAATGGTGAGTCAAGGGACAATTGATTCTTAGATCACTAAATCCAGGTATCTAGAAACCATCTCTCTGTTAATACTTTCACAGAGGATGGACATACATAGAATCCACCAAAAAATGAGTGAGAATATTATGAGAAACAGGATATTTAGAGAATCCCAGAGTATCTCCCCTCAAGATACTTACTCATTACAAAGAAACAAAGAGGAAAAATTTAGTGATGAAGCCTGGTAAATACCACTTTAATCAAGGAATCAGTATTAACATCACAAGTAAGAAAACAAAAAAACATAATGTGCCCTATTGTATAATGAGATGAGCAGGACATAGTTTTGCTTATAAGATATTCTTGCCAAAAATGCATAATCTGAGTCCAATCATGACTATACATCAGAAAAACTCAAATAGAGGGACACTCTATAAAATAACAGCATACTTTAAGAATGATAAAGAATTTCTGATAGACTGTTCCAGATCAAAAGACACTAAAGAAGCATGACAACTATATGTAATATATGATCTTGCATTTGATCCTGGGCCTGGGAAATGAAAAAGTAAATACATAGTTCATTAGCAGGACAACTGGTGACATTTGAATAATGTTGATAAATTAGAAGTCATGATTTTGATAATTGTCCTGCAGTTATATTCTTGATTTTAGGAAATACACACTAAAATATTTAGGCCTAAGGGGCATTATGTCTGCAATTTAAAGTGTTTCTAAAACTAATACATATGTGCATGTATATGTGCCAGTTTGTGTGTGTATGTATGTACACAGGAGAAACAGAAACAGAAAGACAGACATACACACACATACAGAGAATGATCAAGGCAAACAAGGTAAATGTTAATGTTTGGGGAATATGGGTGAAGGATCTGCAGTAATTCTTTGTACTTTTTTTTAATCAGATGATATTTTATTTTTGTTAATTTTTTTCTTTTTTATTGAAGTATAGTTAACTTACAATGTTGTGTTAGTTTCAAGTGTACAGTAAAGTGACTCAGCTATAAAGATCGTTTTCCATTATAGGTTATTAAAGACATTGAGTATAGCTCCTTGTGCTATGCAGTAGGCCCTTGTTGTTTACATATTTTATTTATAATAGTGTGTATATGTTTTAATCCCAAACTCCTAATTTATCTCCCCCACCCCATTATTCTCTTTGGTAACCATAATTTTCTTTTCTATGTCTGTGAGTCTACTTCTGTTCTGTAAATAATTTCATTTACATCACTTTTTTTAGATTCCACATATAAGTGATATCATATTTGCCTTTGTACTACTTTTACAACTTTTATGTAAGCTAAAATTAATTCAAAAAAATTTCTTAAAAAGAGGTCAGAGCAAAACTCTGGGCAAAAGCCATCGTCACAGCGGCAGTTACGATTCAACCATTTGGCCAATCAGCCTGGCCACACTCATTTACCGAGACCCTGGTCCATGCCAGGCATTCTCCTACTGGAAGTTAGCATAAATGAACAGAACAACAAAGCCCCCGTGCTCGTGATGCTATACTCCAGTGGGAGAAGATAGGCACAAACACAAATAACGTGATACAGAGCATGAGAAACCTGAATAAATATGGAAAGATAAAAATAGCTTAGAACCAATGAGACAAACATGCAGGGAGAAGGCTGTGGTTATTGACACAGTGCCTGCATGTCTAGAGAACCCCATGACCTACTCTCCTCATATGCCCTCCATGCGACCCCCCCCACCGTGTGCCAGTGAGAGCTCCTGTCAGTGCAGACCCTGAGGGTGACAGTGCCTTTGCTGTAAACACCACCACCCAGATGGCAGGATGATTCACCTAGGTTGAATAGAAGTGTTGTTTTTTGCCACAATTACCCACTTTTATTTACTTGGAAAATATGGCCCAGAGAAGAAACACAGTACTGTTTCTCTGACACTAACAAGGACTGAGATTTGGTCCAATTATATAGGTTAGTAAAATTTTCAGTTAGCTTATTTTCCAAAATCCTTTGAGAGAAATATCCCAGAGCTTTATACTTTTGATGACCTAACCTCCCCCTTCCAAACCCTGCACTTTTGCAGTTTCTGCCCCCATTTGGGACTACTTGACCCTCTAAACAGGTAAGGTTCACCCCCGGGTCATGGGAACACTTACCTTCACAGGAATGCAGCCTGAATTTTGTTCTTCAACTGACTCAGCATCAAGTCAAACTCGTCACACCCTGTTTGAGTAATTGAGTCTTTGACTTATTCCTAGACCTTGTCCCAAAATGCTACCCACCCATCTTTACTCAAGGGACTGGAGGCCTGTCTCTGCACGAGACACAGGTCAGTCTGCTCCCTGCTGATGTGACAGTGACAAGAAATATTATTTATTAAGTGCTTAGTCTGTTCCAGGCACCAAAGTCCTTGGTTCTCTGATGTGGGTGCTTTATTATCCTAGTTCTGTACACAACAGGGAAGTCCTAGAGAGTATGAGTTAACCAAGGTTGCCAAAGGGTTGGGGTTTTTTTTTTAACATCTTTATTGGGGTACAATTGCTTTACAATGGTGTGTTAGTTTCTGCTTTATAACAAAGTGAATCAGTTATACATATACATATGTTCCCATATCTCGTCCCTCTTGCGTCTCCCTCCCTCCCACCCTCCCTGTCCCACCCCTCCAGGCTGTCACAAAGCACCAAGCCAATATCCCTGTGCCATGCAGCTGCTTCCCACTAGCTATCTACCTTACTACGTTTGTTAGTGTGTATATGTCCATGACTCTCTCTCGCCCTGTCACAGCTCACCCTTCCCCCTCCCCATAACCTCAAGTCCGTTCTCTAGGAGGTCTGCGTCTTTATTCCTGCCTTACCCCTAGGTTCTTCATGACATTTTTTTCCCTTAAATTCCATATATATGTGTTAGCATACGGTATTTGTCTTTTTCTTTCTGACTTACTTCACTCTGTATGACAGACTCTAGGTCTATCCACCTCATTACAAATAGCTCAATTTCGTTTCTTTTTATGGCTGAGTAATATTCCATTGTATATATGTGCCACATCTTCTTTATCCATTCATCCGATGATGGGCACTTAGGTTGTTTCCATCTCCGGGCTATTGTAAATAGAGCTGCAATGAACATTTTGGTACATGACTCTTTTTGAATTTCGGTTTTCTCAGGGTATATGCCCAGTAGTGGGATTGCTGGGTCATATGGTAGTTCTATTTGTAGTTTTTTAAGGAACCTCCATATTGTTCTCCATAGTGGCTGAACCAATTCACATTCCCACCAGCAGTGCAAGAGTGTTCCCTTTTCTCCACACCCTCTCCAGCATTTATTGTTTCTAGATTTTTTGATGATGGCCATTCTGACTGGTGTGAGATGATATCTCATTGTAGTTTTGATTTGCATTTCTCTAATGATTAATGATGTTGAGCATTCTTTCATGTGTTTGTTGGCAGTCTGTATATCTTCTTTGGAGAAATGTCTATTTAGGTCTTCTGCCCATTTTTGGATTGGGTTGTTTGTTTTCTTGTTATTAAGCTTCATGAACTGCTTGTAAATTTTGGAGATTAATCCTTTGTCGGTTGCTTCATTTGCAAATATTTTCTCCCATTCTGAGGGTTGTCTTTTGGTCTTGTTTATGGTTTCCTTTGCTGTGCAAAAGCTTTGAAGTTTCATTAGGTCCCATTTGTTTATTTTTGTTTTTATTTCCATTACTCTAGGAGGTGGGTCAAAAACGATCTTGCTGTGATTTATATCATAGAGTGTTCTGCCTATGTTTTCCTCTAAGAGTTTGATAGTTTCTGGCCTTACATTTAGGTCTTTAATCCATTTTGAGCTTATTTTGGTGTATGGTGTTAGGGAGTGATCTAATCTCATACTTTTACATGTACCTGTCCAGTTTTCCCAGCACCACTTATTGAAGAGGCTGTCCTTTCTCCACTGTACATTACTGCCACCTTTATCAAAGATAAGGTGTCCATATGTACATGGGTTTATCTCTGGGCTTTCTATCCTGTTCCATTGATCTATCTTTCTGTTTTTGTGCCAGTACCATACCGTCTTGATAACTGTAGCTTTGTAGTATAGTCCGAAGTCAGGGAGCCTGATTCCTCCAGTTCCTTCTTTTGTTCTCAAGATTGCTTTGGCTATTCGGGGTCTTTTGTGTTTCCATACAAATTGCAAAATTTTTTGTTCTAGTTCTGTGAAAAATGCCAGTGGTAGTTTGATAGGGATTGCATTGAATCTATAGATTGCTTTGGGTAGTAGAGTCATTTTCACAATGTTGATTCTTCCAATCCAAGAACATGGTATATCTCTCCATCTATTTGTATCATCTTTAATTTCTTTCATCAGTCTCTTATAATTTTCTGCATACAGGTCTTTTGTCTCTTTAGGTAGGTTTATTCCTAGATATTTTATTCTTTTTGTTGCAATGGTAAATGGGAGTGTTTTCTTGATTTCACTTTCAGATTTTTCATCATTAGTATATAGGAATGCCAGAGATTTCTGTGCATTAATTTTGTATCCTGCCACTTTACCAAATTCATTGATTAGCTCTAGTAGTTTTCTGGTAGCATCTTTAGGGTTCTCTATGTATAGGATCATGTCATCTGCAAACAGTGACAGCTTTACTTCTTCTTTTCCGATTTGGATTCCTTTTATTTCCTTTTCTTCTCTGATTGCTGTGGCTAAAACTTCCAAAACTATGTTGAATAAGAGTGGTGAGAGTGGGCAACCTTGTCTTGTTCCTGATCTTAGTGGAAATGCTTTCAGTTTTTCACCATTGAGGATGATGTTTGCTGTGGGCTTGTCATATACGGCCTTTATTATGTTGAGGAAAGTTCCCTCTATGCCTACTCTCTGCAGGGTTTTTATCATAAATGGGTGTTGAATTTTGTCAAAAGCTTTCTCTGCATCTATTGAGATGATCATATGGTTTTTCTCCGTCAGTTTGTTAATATGGTTTATCACATTGATAGATTTGCGTATATTGAAGAATCCTTGCATTCCTGGAATAAACCCCACTTGATCATGGTATATGATCCTTTTAATGTGCTGTTGGATTCTGTTTGCTAGTATTTTGTTGAGGATTTTTGCATCTATGTTCATCAGTGATATTGGCCTGTAGTTTTCTTTCTTTGTGACATCCTTGTCTGGTTTTGGTATCAAGGTGATGGTGGCCTCGTAGAAGGAGTTTGGGAGTGTTCCTCCCTCTGCTATATTTTGGAAGAGTTTGAGAAGGATAGGTGTTAGCTCTTCTCTAAATGTTTGATAGAATTCTCCTGTGAAGCCATTTGGTCCTGGGCTTTTCTTTGTTGGAAGATTTTTAATCACAGTTTCAATTTCAGTGCTTGTGATTGGTCTGTTCATATTTTCTATTTCTTCCTGATTCAGTCTTGGCAGGTTGTGCATTTCTAAGAATTTGTCCATTTCTTCCAGATTGTCCATTTTATTGGCATAGAGTTGCTTGTAGTAATCTCTCATGATCTCTTTTATTTCTGCAGTGTCAGTTGTTACCTCTCCTTTTTCATTTCTAATTCTATTGATTTGAGTCTTCTCCCTTTTTTTCTTGATGAGTCTGGCTAGTGGTTTATCTATTTGTTTATCTTCTCAAAGAACCAGCTTTTAGTTTTATTGATCTTTGCTATTGTTTCCTTCATTTCTTTTTCATTTATTTCTGATCTGATTTTTATGATTTCTTTCCTTCTGCTAGCTTTGGGGTTTTTTGTTCTTCTTTCTCTAATTGCTTGAGGTGCAAGGTTAGGTTGTTTATTCGAGATGTTTCCTGCTTCTTAAGGTGGGCTTGTATTGCTATAAACTTCCCCCTTAGAACTGCTTTTGCTGCATCCCACAGATTTTGGGTCGTTGTGTCTCCATTGTCATTTGTTTCTAGGTATTTTTTGATTTCCTCTTTGATTTCTTCAGTGATCACTTCATTATTAAGTAGTGTATTGTTTAGCCTCCATGTGTTTGTATTTTTTACAGATCTTTTCCTGTAATTGATATCTAGTCTCATGGCGTTGTGGTCAGAAAAGATACTTGATACAATTTCAATTTTCTTAAATTTACCAAGGCTTGATTTGTGACCTAAGATATGATCTATCCTGGAGAATGTTCCATGAGCACTTGAGAAAAATGTGTATTCTGTTGTTTTTGGATGGAGTGTCCTATAAATATCAATTAAGTCCATCTTGTTTAATGTATCATTTAAAGCTTGTGTTTCCTTATTTATTTTCATTTTGGATGATCTGTCCATGGGTGAAAGTGGGGTGTTTAAGTCCCCTACTATGAATGTGTTACTGTCGATTTCCCCTTTCATGGCTGTTAGTATTTGCCTTATGTATTGTGGTGCTCCTATGTTGGGTGCATAAATATTTACAATTGTTATATCTTCTTCTTGGATCGATCCCTTGATCATTATGTAGTGTCCTTCTTTGTCTCTTTTAATAGTCCTTATTTTAAAGTCTATTTTGTCTGATATGAGAATTGCTACTCCAGCTTTCTTTTGGTTTCCATTTGCATGGAATATCTTTTTCCATCCCCTTACTTTAAGTCTGTATGTGTCTCTAGGTCTGAAGTGGGTCTCTTGTAGACAGCATATATACGGGTCTTGTTTTTGTATCCATTCAGCTAATCTGTGTCTTTTGGTGGGAGCATTTAGTCCATTTACATTTAAGGTAATTATCGATATGTATGTTCCTATTCCCATTTTCTAAATTGTTTTGGGTTCGTTATTATAGGTCTTTTCCTTCTCTTGTGTTTCTTGCCTAGAGAAGATCCTTTAGCATTTGTTGTAAAGCTGGTTTGGTGGTGCTGAACTCTCTCAGCTTTTGCTTGTCTGTAAAGGTTTTAATTTCTCCATCAAATCTGAATGAGATCCTTGCTGGGTAGAGTAGTCTTGGTTGCAGGTTTTTCTCCTTCATCACTTTCAGTATGTTCTGCCACTCCTTTCTGGCTTGTAGGGTTTCTGCTGAGAGATCAGCTGTTAACCTTATGGGGATTCCCTTATGTGTTATTTGTTGTTTTTCCCTTGCTGCTTTTAATATGCTTTCTTTGTATTTAATTTTTGACAGTTTGATTAATATGTGTCTTGGCGTATTTCTCCTTGTATTTATCCTGTATGGGACTCTCTGTGCTTCCTGGACTTGATTAACTATTTCCTTTCCCATATTAGGGAAGTTTTCAACTATAATCTCTTCAAATATTTTCTCAGTCCCTTTCTTTTTCTCTTCTTCTTCTGGAACCCCTATAATTCGAATGTTGGTGAGTTTAATGTTGTCCCAGAGGTCTCTGAGACTGTCCTCAGTTCTTTTCATTCTTTTTTCTTTATTCTGCTCTGCAGTAGTTATTTCCACTATTTTATCTTCCAGGTCACTTATCCGTTCTTCTGCCTCAGTTATTCTGCTATTGATCCCATCTAGAGTACTTTTAATTTCATTTATTGTGTTGTTCACCGTTGCTTGTTTCATCTTTAGTTCTTCTAGGTCCTTGTTAACTGATTCTTGCATTTTGTCCATTCTATTGTCCATTCTATCTCCAAGATTTCGGATCAACCTTACTATCATTATTCTGAATTCTTTTTCAGGTAGACTGCCTATTTCCTCTTCATTTGTTAGGTCTGGTGCATTTTTATCTTGTTCCTTTATCTGCTGTGTGTTTTTCTGTCTTCTCATTTTGGTTATCTTACTGTGTTTGGGGTCTCCTTTTTGCAGGCTGCAGGTTCGTAGTTCCTCCTGTTTTTGATGTCTGTCTCCAGTGGCTAAGGTTGGTTCAGTGGGTTGTGTAGGCTTCCTGGTGGAGGGGACTAGTGCCTGTGTTCTGGTGGATGAGGCTGGATCTTGTCTCTCTAGTGGGCAGGTTCACGTCTGGTGGTGTGTTTTGGGGTGTCTGTGGCCTTATTATGATTTTAGGCAGCCTCTCTGCCAATGGGTGGGGTTGTGTTCCTGTTTTGCTAGTTGTTTGGCATAGGTTTTCCAGCACTGTGGCTTGCTGGTCGTTGAGTGAAGCTGGGTGCTGGTGTTAAGATGGAGGTCTCTGGGAGATTTTCGCCGTTTGATATTATGTGGAGCTGGGAGGTCTCTTGTTGACCAGTGTCCCGAAGTTGGCTCTCCCACCTCAGAGGCAGAGCCCTGCCTCCTGGCTGGAGCACCAAGAGCTTTTCATCCACACAGCTCAGGATAAAAGGGAGAAAAAGTAGAGGGAATTAGTAGAAGTATGAGGAAAGAAAGAAGGAAAGGAGGGTAGGAAGGAAGGAAGAAAGAAAGAAAGAAGCAAAGGAGGAAAGAAGGCAAGAAGGAAAGAAAGGAGGGAGGGAGGAAGGAAGGAAGGAGGGAAAGAAGGGGAAAAGACAGAAAGAAAGAAGATACAGTAAAAATAAAATAAAGTATAATAAAGTTATTGAATTAAAAAATTCTTATTTAAAAAAAAAAGGGACGGATAGAACCTTAGGACAAATGTTGGAAGCAAAGCTATACTGACAAAATCTTACACAGACGCATACACATACACCCTCACTAAAAGAGGTAAATGGGGAAAAATCATAAATCTTGCTGTCAGAGACCACCTCCTCAATTTGGGATGATTCGTTGTCTAAAGGAGGGAAGGAAGGAAGGAAAGAAAGAAAGAAAGAAAGAAAGAACGAAGGTAAAGTATAATAACGTTATTAGAATTAATTATTAAGAAAAAAAATTTAAAAAAAAAACATGGACAGATAGAACCCTAGGACAAATGGTGGAAGCAAGACTATACAGACAAGATCTCACACAGAAGCATACACATACACATTCACAAAAAGAGGAAAAGGGAAAAAATCATAGATTTTGCTCCTAAAGTCCACTTCCTTAATTTGGGATGATTGGTTGTCTATTCAGGTATTCCACAGATGCAGGGTACATCAAGTTGATTGTGGAGCTTTAATCCGCTGTTTCTGAGGCTGCTGGGAGAGATTTCCCTTTCTCTTCTTTGTTCTCACAGCTCCCAGGGCTCAGCTTTGGATTTGGCCCTGCCACTGCGTGTAGGTCGCTGGAGGGCGTCTGTTTTTTGCTCAGACAGGACGGGGTTAAAAGAGCCGCTGATTCGGGGGCGCACTCAGGCCGGCGGGGAGGGAGGGGCACGGAGTGCGGGGCGGGCCTGTGGTGGCAAAGGCCGGCGTGACTTTGCACCAGCCTGAGGCGCACTGTGCGTTCTCCCGGGGAAGTTGTCCCTGGATCCCGGGAACCTGGCAGTGGCGGGCTGCACAGGCTCCGCGGAAGAGGAGTGTGGAGAGTGACCTGTGCTCGCACACAGGCCCCTTGGTGGCGGCAGCAGCAGCCTTAACGTCTCCCGCCCGTCCCTGGGGTCCGTGCTTTTAACCGCGGCTTGCGCCCGTCTCTGGGGTCTGCGCTTTCAGCCGCGGCTCGCGCCCGTCTCTGGGGTCCGCGCTTTCAGCCGCGGCTCGCGCCCGTCTCTGGGGTTCGCGCTTTTAGCCGCGGCTCGCGCCCGTCTCTGGAGTTCCTTTAAGCAGCGTTCTTAAACCCCTCTCCTCACGCCCCAGGAAACAAAGAGGGAGGGAAAAGTCTCCTGCCTCTTCGGCAGGTGCAGACTTTTCCCCGGACTCCCTCCCGGCTAGCTGTGGTGCACTAACCCCTTCAGGCTATGTTGAAGCCGCCAACCCCAGTCCTCTCCCTGCGCTCCGTCCGAAACCGAAACCCGAGCCTCAGAGCCTCAGCTCGCAGCCCTGCCCGCCCCGGCGGGTGAGCAGACAAGCCTCTCGGGCTGGTGAGTGCCGGTCGGCACCGATCCTCTGTGCGGGAATCTCCCCGCTTTGCCCTCCGCACCCGCTGCTGTGCACTCCTCCGCGGCTTCGAAGCTCCCCCCTCCGCCTTCCGCAGTCTCCGCCCGTGAAGGGGCTTCCTAGTGTGTGGAAACTTTTCCTCCTTCACAGCTCACTCCCACTGGTGCAGGTGCCGTCCCTATTCTTTTGTCTCTGTTTTTTCTTTTTTTCTTTTGCCCTACCCAGGTATGTGGGGAGTTTCTTGCCTTTTGGGAGGTCTGAGGTCTTCTGCCAGCCTTCAGTAGATGTTCTGTAGGAGCTGTTCCACGTGTAGATGTATTTCTGGTGTATCTGTGGGGAGGAAGGTGATCTCCGCGTCTTACTCTTCCGCCATCTTCCGCCTTCTCCCCAGGGTTGGGTTTTAAACCCAGCAGTCACTCCAGAGCTGGAGTGTTTCCTGATTCAGCACGCCGAGATTTTCATATTATATTCTTTCTAGTTTGTCTTTTCTCCTGTTAACCCCTTATCCTGCTTCATTCATCTCTTGCTAGATTGACACAGGTGTCCACATAGGGTGGCATTTTTTAAATTGAAGTATAGTTGATTTACAATGTTGTGTTAGTTTCTGGTGTATGGCAAAGTGATTCAATTATACATATATATGTATTTTTTCATATTCTTTTCCGTTATACAAGACATTGACTATAGTTCCCTGTGCTATACAATAGGACCTTGTTGTTTACCTATTTTGCATATAGTAGTTTGTATCTGCTAATTCCAAACTCCTAATTTATCCTCCCCCCTTTCCCTTTGGTAACCATAAGTTTCTTTTCTATGTCTGTGAGTCTATTTCTGTTTTATAAATAAGTTGATTTGTATCATTTTTTTTAGATTCCACATATAAGTGATACCATATGATATTTGTTTTTCTCTGTCTGACTTACTTCAAATAGTATGATGATCTCTAGGTCCATCCATACGCATAATGTGGCTTTTTATCCTCTTAGGAAATCTTACTCTGATGGCTGTGGTTTCTACTGGGGTCTAGCTCCCCAGCACTTCCTAGCAATGAAACAAAATCCTAGAGGCAGTATTGTCTCTCTGCCACCTTACAGCTGTATGAACTAGGCAAGTCAGTTATCCTTTTTATCTAAAAAATGAGGAAGATACTAGCTTGCCAAGGTGGAGTAAAACTAATAAAACTAACGTAAGATAGTGTGCATGAAAGGGCCCACTGTGATTACTAATGTTACTGAATTTTACTTTCCGTTTAGATGCCCGTGTGTGTGTGTATGTTTAACCTCTACTCAGTGCTTTTACAATTACATTTATATGTTTGTAATAGATGTGTCTGTAATGGCAATTGTTATGTTACATATGACTACATCCATGTTAAAGGAACATATTTTTCCCCCAACTCTTATAATGATTTTGCGGGCAATTTAAGATTTTAAGAATGCTGGGCTACCAAAGTGATTCCAGCCAGCTTTCCCCACCAGCACACCAGCAAGATGCCAACACGCTTCACCAGAAGCAGTGACTCACGTTGGGGAAATTATTCTCAGCACCAGAAGGGCAGGCATTTAACCACTTCTGTTGGGGTAGGGTACAATTTGAAAAATGTCTCTGAACATTCCTGGAGTACCTCTCAATTGGAGGAGGGCATATATTTCTTCTCTTGAAAAATATTTCTTCTCTATTGAAATCTGGTTGGGAGAGGGTGCAATTTGAAGAGGCCCTGAGTTATTTGAAGACTCCTGTATGCCCACCCCCCTCCCCATTCTCTTGGGGGATGGGATTCACCTGGCCAGCTGAAAAATCATTGTAGTTACCCCTTGCAAACATATGTAAATTGCACAGCAGTTGAAAAATTTTTCATGCCTACGATGTGCATGATAAATGAACATCCAAATTATGTCAGCCTAATATTGAAAGGATTATGTGGGTTATATGTGGTTCTATTTGAAATTTGTGTCTTTGATATCTTGGCACTCTAGTAATATATTCCCTTTCCTAAAACCATTTTATAATCAAGTTGTTCTAATTAGTTTTCAGAAAGGATTTGGCCATATTATATTTTTTTAACTTTTCTGCCTGTGGAGCAGCTAATAAGATTATATGAAAATGCCAAAAACATTATGTGGTCTGGTCACATAATAGTATAACATATTTATCTACCATTTTAAATGCTATATAAATGTTCAGATTACATTTTTTTTAACTTAAATGGATTACATATGTAACATATACATATGATATTTTAGCGTGTGTGTGAAAATATGTACACTGTACCTGGCATGAAACAAACATCAAATAAATATGATCTCTTTTCTCTCCTTTGTAAAAGGAATTGGAGAAGGGTAATTAAGAATGTGATGAACGTGGTTCTGTCCTAATGATTTGAGAAAAGAATGGGGATATGAATACCTTTAGTAGGTCTTCAGAATGCTAGATACACAAAGATGATGATAAGGGAAGGAGAAAGGCAAATAAAGACTGTTGAAAAGCCCAGGAGAAGCTCAAGCTAAGAGGTATGTGGACAACAGCCAACCTCAGGCCACACTGATGCTTCAAAATGCTCATGGCCCTCCTTTAACTGAGACCTGGGAGAAATGAGAGAAACGCAAATTTACTGAGAACCTCCTACATGCCAGTGTTAGATACTGTTCTTACCTTATGTCTTTTAATATCCATAAGAATCCTACAAAGTAGGCATTATTAACCCCATTTGGTAGAAGACTCTGAGGTTCAGAGAGGTGAGGTTACTTACTTATTCAAGTATGCATGCCCACCAGAGCGTGGCGTTTTAGTTCCAGTGTGGTGTGTCCCCTTTAAAAGTCCGAAGCCCTTGCTCAGTCCATCCTGCCAAGGTACCTCACTGAGCCTGTACTCCTCAGCGAAGGCAAGGGAGAGCACAGCCAATTCAGCCTGAGTAAGGTCTTCCGATTATACACACTCCAAAGATCTCGCACAGCCCAGGGAAACTGCTTCCCTCTTGACCTAGTCAAGCTTTATCTCCAAGTTCATTGTATACTCTCTGAGCAAATACCCACAGAAGCACAGCAATTTGTTCTAGTTCTAGCCTTAAAATCCATGCTTCTACTACTTTATTGCCCAAGCATGGCTCTTGTATGAGTCAGCAGCCACAAGGCTGGTGTCAAACAACCACCAAGCTCCTGGCCCAGCTTCCTGTTTTTTTTGTGGTACGCGGGCCTCTCACTGTTGTGGCCTCTCCCGTTGCAGAGCACAGGCTCCGGACGCGCAGGCTCAGCGGCCATGGCTCACGGGCCCAGCCGCTCCGTGGCATGTGGCATCTTCCCGGACCGGGGCACGAACCCGTGTCCCCTGCATCGGCAGGCGGACTCTCAACCACTGCGCCACCAGGGAAGCCCCCAGCCTTCTTTTGATTTGCCTAAAAGGCAAGTCAATAACCAGTTCTGACTCTCTACTCTGCAAGTAATGGCATGTGGCCAGCTGTCCACCATGGCATCTTCCCACAACCCTTTATCCAAGTGAAGACCTTTCCCACTTCTCTGTTTGCACTATGTTGACTTCTGCAGGTGATCATAACATTTTCTTTTTACGGTTAAATTCATGTGGAGTGTCCTGCTGGCTTTCCAATTTGCCATCTATTTCTAAAGACTGCTGTGATTCCTTTTTTGAAATCTGTCATGTTGCTGAGCCCTTTCACAACATGATAACTACCAATTCTACACATACTTACCTGAGCACAAAAGTTCAAAGATGAAAAAAACTATAATAATCGATAAAAATTACTTAAATGAGTGATAACGATGTCATAGTGGCATCACTGTGTATAGATAACTGAAATACATGTGCATCAATGCATTCGTTTCCTAATGGCATTGTAACGAATTACCACAAACTTAGTGGTTTAAAGCAAGACAAATTTAGTATTTTACAATTCTGGAGGTCAGAAGTCTAAAAATAGGTTGGCAGAGCTCTGTACCTCCTGGAAAAGCTCAAGGTGAGAATCCATTTCCTCCCAGGTCTTTTCCAGCTTCTAGAAGCTTCACATATTCCTTGGCTCATTGCATTGCATCACTCTGACCTCTGCTTCAGCTGTCACATCCCAGTCTCTGATTGACCCTTCTGCTTCTCTCTGATGAGGACCTTTGTAATGACATTGGATCCACCTAGTTACAAGATCCTTCTCTTGGTCACATTTGCAAAGCCCTTTTGCCACATAAGGTAACATATAGTGGGGATCAGACTGTGGATATTGTGGGCAAGCCATTATTTCACCCAAAACAAACAGGGAGAAGAAAAAATCCGGAGCATTAAACTAGTATAAAGATGATTACAGAAAGAAGCCAAAAGTGCAGTTTCCATTAGCACTCAATAGCGATGCCATTTTAGGGTAGTATTAGAAATGCATTATTGGTGAACTATGAACTGCAAAGTATCAGGAGTTTAGATTGTGTTTGCTCAAGTTGGATTAGATAAGCTAATTAAAATATTCCCATGATGAGCTTCTTTGATAAATTTGGTGACAGAAACTGAACTTGAAGTATCTGATTTGTTGCTCATGTGTCATTATTATTAGCTAAAATAGTGTGCATATGTATACATGTTACCGAACCAAACTTGGATCCGCCTATGCACAGCAAAGCCAATCTACTGACACTGGGCTGTGGTGAAGGATCGTGCAGCTTTTATTGCAAGCTGCCAAGCAAGGGCTCCATGCAGCTAGTGCTTAAAAGACCTGAACTCCCCGATGGGTTTCAGGGAAAGGTTTTTAAAGACAGGTTGAGGGAGGGCTGTTGTGGAGTGTGTGATCAGCTCGTGGACATTCTTCTGATTGGCTGGTGGTAAGGTAATCAAGAGTCAACATCATCAACCTTCTGGTTCCAACTGGTCTGGGGTCTACATGCTTGTGGGCAGCGTACAGATAACTTCTTCCACCTGGTGGGAGTTTTAGCATCTGTAAAACAGCTCAAAGGACGTGGCTCAGAATATTATCTCTAGCCCTTGAGGAGGAACTAAATGTCCTTGACTTTGTTTAATGGCT
Organism: Lagenorhynchus albirostris; assembly: GCF_949774975.1. Taxonomy (NCBI): domain Eukaryota; kingdom Metazoa; phylum Chordata; class Mammalia; order Artiodactyla; family Delphinidae; genus Lagenorhynchus; species Lagenorhynchus albirostris. The sequence goes on along the minus strand of NC_083112.1, from coordinate 46,115,395 downwards.
CAACTATTATTATTTTATCTTGTTTGACAGTTTTCCTTTCTTTCTGTATTTTCTCACTTCTCTGATTGAATTTATTCTTTGGGAGTTGGGGAAGGCCCAGAAGCTAAAGTTTTTCTACAGACAAGAGACAGATGGAGGACATGACAGGGTGGTGTCTATCCTGGGAAAGCCCCATAGGGTCCTGCTCAGTTACATACATGTTTCACATTTACTTATGCACACACATATACACACATATGAACTCATATATACATAGAAGCATGTAATTAATGTATCTGTGTATATACGAGTTAGGAATGTTCAAAATAGAGATGAAACTTCAAAGACTTTCTGAATTGTCTCCACCTAAAATGTATAATTAATCCTACGTACTTTTGACACAAATGTTACCTTATATATGTTGGGTCTAAAAACAAGGAAGTTGCAGTCTTAGAAGTGTTCCAGCACTTCCAGGCTTCCGGCAGGTCTCACTTGTTCCCTGCACATGACTTTCCAACAGGTTATTCCATGGACACACATGTAACCTCGTGCCCAATGCAATGTAATCAAAAGCACTGGGCATTTAAGACTGTTTCAGTGGTCCAGTATTCGTTATTCAAGTCCATGAACACATATGCATGAAAATCTTCTGTCTCTATTTAAGGGTTATGATCAATAAGGAGGGAAAAAGGGGAAAATGTGTCTTTCTTTTTCAGAATATGGCACATAAGTACCTGAAACAAAGATTTCATAACAAAAGGGCAAGCTAACCTTACTAAATGCTGATTACTCCGTGTATAATAGAAAAGGAAATAAAAGCGTTTTTATAAAATGTATCAAATCCTAAGAGTGCTGTTAAACTCATTAAAGAAAAAATGAAGTTAGAGAAACTGGTCTTATTTTTTTTCACTCCCAGTAGAGTTCATTTCTACTTCAACAACTAAGCCAAGGTCACATTTAACTCACTTCAATTTCACCCAGTGCACAAGCTAATGTCAATAGTACAGCTGCCATGCAGAGCTAAAGACTGATGGTTAGACAAAGCCATTTACACAAGGCTGGGTCTTTCATCTTCTCTCAGCCAGTGACATAAGAAAGCATTGAGGTTATTCTCAACTAGAGATGAAAACTGGCGTATTAGAAAGAATGTTATTCTCCTTAGCTGTCATACAAAGATCTGAAGAAATGTAGAAATTTTTTTTTTCCTCCCCGCCCTCTGGTCATCTGGGGAGATCACAAAGTGACTCTAATAGCCTTCACTCTGAAATTTTCACATGGTTTAAGTGATTGCCAAGTCTGATATTTTCCATTTACACTTCATTGCCATCAGAAAAAGAAAAAAAAAATCAATATACCTACCTACTCAAGTGTGTCACAGGATGAGCTTATAAAAGAAGACATCAGTCTTTTTAGGGCATGAAAAATATACTTATTCAAATATATCTTATTTAAAATGACATAAATTGCAGTGGTTAGTCAAGATTCGATTTCCTCTAAAATACAAGATTTAAAATATTCCTTGACTTGCCAGGAATTAGAATCCTTCAAATTGTTGATATATACAGATGTACTTGTTTTCTGATGTAAGTCATTCTGACTGTATTTTATTTTAGTGCGTTAATGACCACATTTATTAATTTCACAGGAACTAAAGCATCACATTTTACCAGACTGCACAAGGTAGTACATTTTTTTTCTTCTCAGGAAATACTTTTTATTTTCAACCTTACTTTTCTATTGTATAGCTATTGCACTTTTAGCTTGATGTCTTAGAGAAAAATGAGGATGTTTCTTTATATTATTCTAATAATTTAAATTAAGACTATTCCTTCTTAACTTGTTTTAACTATTAAACTTCTTTATGCAGAAAAGGTGTAATGAGTTCAGTGTAACATTTCAAATGCTTCTGTTAAGATCAGAGGTAATTTTAACTGTCAAAGGAACCTCCATGTCAGATTGGTCTTTCAATTAAAAGAACTCTCATGTCAAGTTTGAGTGCAATGGCTGTGTGTTATGTACATGCTCTGGGTTGCAGATATTTAGAATTCTTCCATTTCTATATTTCTTCTGAAAAAGATGCAAAAGGGAGAGTCTTGGTGGCTGTGTCCTAGATTTCCTGAGTTAATGCATTGCTTAAGTATATTCCTCCCCGATCTTACTGTATGTGTACAGCATCATTGTTGCAGGAAGCCAAGAAAGCCAATACGATGCTTTCAAGCTTAGACATAGTATTCACACGTCACTTGTCAAGGAGTTCTGAGTGATGGAATCTTCACCTTCCTATTATTATAGTGCCAGCCCACAGGTCTGCGGGTTCTTGTATTTATTTACCTCTGCTCCCCGGCCCTCCAACCCCAAGATGAGGAAGGTGATCCGCCCGTCCCTCCCCCAACCAAAAAAAAAAAGAGAAAAGAAAAACCCAGATTTTGTGTCTGGGGTCACTCTTGGACTCAGTTCCCAGTGTGGCAGTGCAACACACTAACAATCTGAGTTACTGGGCCGTCCTCCACAGTTACAAGTATTTCAAGGTCAATTTATCAATTTAACAGCTTCATCTTCTTAATCACTAAACTTCTGTCTCTTTGAGCTTGTGCTGAAAGACTGTGGCTGCTAATTAAAATGGAGCTTTACTAGCAGGTACACAAATTAGATCCTGTCAGTAAGTTTATTCTAACTATTGGTCATTTCTAAATGCCTTTTTAATCCCCTAATTTTTACATTAAAATTCAAAAGCCTAACAATCTTAATCACCCCTACATCAAATTCATCATTAAGAACAGGAAGCCAGATGGTATAATTTTGATTTACCGGACTTCACCGTGAATTAATGTACTGAGTGCCGATAATGAATACATCAAACCTGATATTGCAGAAACCTATGAATCTGGCATGTGAAATTAATAACACACTCTGCACAATGAAAGCATGTAAGCTCATATAAAACTGAGGAGTAATGGGCCCTTTTATTTTAAATTGTCTTTATTAGCCTTCCGTTTTGACTCAAGAAAAAGATGAGCATTTTGTTTAGTAGTATACTTGTCCATTGTACAACTGTTTTTCCCCTTTGTAACACAATGGGAGCAAAATTAGGATGATTAATAACAAAGCTGTCTTGAGAAATTTGCTCGAAGGGTTCTCAGAATAGCTGCCGCTTCTGCATTTATTTTGGGAATTGTACATATTAAAGAAAGTTGAAAATTTTCTGTAAAACATCATGACCTACAAAATATTATGTTACTGTTTTCTTACAACTGGACCAATTGTTCATAATATGTATGCCTCAGAATCACTCTTTTTTTTAAAACATCTTTATTGGAATATAATTGCTTGACTATTAAGCTTTTTTAAAAAAAATATGCTTGCTATTTTATCCCCTATTGTTACATTACCACTAAAGGTGTACTGTTTTAAACCCAGGAATTAAATAGAATCTGTATCCAGACGTGTGTCACGTGCACAAAAGGATGCTCAGAATGGGCCATCACAAGGAGTTGCTCACTACATAGAAATTATCGACATCTGAAGTAAGTCGAAGCTGCTGCTTTGTGATAATGTTTATTAATGCCCCTGCAAATTTATTTACATATTTTCATTAAGCATATTTTTATTTTTGTTGACGTGCCAAGAATTCAAAATTTTATTAAGAATGAAAAGGATCAGAAATAAAATAGATTCAGGAATTAACTGAAAAATCTGTGGAGGAAAATTAAGACATAACATAAAATTGCTTTTAGTCAACTCAGAGTTTGTACAAAATAAAGTAGTTTAGTGTTCTTTAGGAGAGTGAGAAATATGTATTCTTTCCATCTGAATTTTCTAAAACAGAGAATTTCTTCCATCACCTGTGACCGTTGCATGAGAAGGCTCGGGTGTTTTTCTTTCATACAAGCAGCAGGATTACAAATTGCCTGTCCAACGTGAGCCTGGAAATGGCCCCGTGTAATATACTTTGTAAATGAAGTCTTTTAAATGTTTGAAGTGATTTCGCCCAGTATTCCTAATACATATCAATAGACAATGGAAAGATTCAGAAATGGGGCAGGGAACCACCACTGCTTTTGACTCAACACTAACTATAATGGGATTTGAAGAAGGAGGAAATGGCTATTTCACTTTTAAAACCATGATAGGTGGCCAAATGCTGCTTTGCAGTTTCAGGGAACTTCGTTTTTCACCGCTCTGTCGGTCCACCAAATATTTCAGCAGCCTGCCCCTGAAATGAAGGCAATGCCACAAATAGGATAATGTTCAAAAAAATGGTACAAACCTTACACAAAGTGCTATTTTCTAGATAACATTGCTCATTGGTTCCATCTACACTCACACTTGTAAGACAGTCTAGAGGATAATTTGTATCTCTTAGAGATACAGTGCTAAGATTTATTATAGAATAGGGAAGGGATGTATTAGTGCTTTATCTTCAGGGTAGGGAAAATAAAAGCACTTTTTGGGCTTCTGGTATTTATTTTTGTGACTTAGCCTTCAAAGAGGGTGCGTTTTAATAAAGATTAGGCTGTTAAGAAGTACACCTTTAAACCTTACATCACTTTGAATGGAAGAAGTCGGTTATTTCTGGTGGAAAATTTTTCTTACTCTTAAATCTCTTTAACTGAAGCTCATTTGACAAACCTATTATAAAATGAATAAATGCAGCACTGTGTGATTTGTCCACTGTCAACATGTTAACACACTTTATTTGAAGGTAGATTGATGGAGGGTGGTTGGAAGAGTTTACCCTCCTGAGTTAAAGAATAGAAAACCCTTTTTTTCTGAGTTTTTTTTCTTAGAAGTTCAGAAGAGTAGATATACAATTATCCTCGACTTGCTGATGCAAAGGAACAGAGCATTTAGTTTCTTGTCACTGTCTCTGAAATTCCTAAAGGTACAATTAGCATTTCATTTGACATAATGTTGAAAGGTTCATAGATTGATCTTCCCTAAAATGCAGCAAGAATTTTTTGAAATGCAAATTTTGACATTTATTAACTTTTATTCCAGATCTGTTTATAGACTGTAAAACTGTGCATACATTTAACTCGAAGAAGCTAAAAGGACAATGTTTAGGTGGATACTCTGTGTTATAATAAAAGTCTATTTTATTGTTTCAACAATGAAATTTTTATTATCAGAGATTTATGATATCAGCAGAGCAGTTTTTACTGCATGATTCACAGTGTTTTTATAGATGTATATTCAACAAAACAAGGAGAGAAATTGTACTGCAGTGCGCTCTCTCTCAGGAGTGCATTTCCCCATTGAAATAATGTCAGCAGTTTTCCACCTTCAAAGCCCTATGTTTTCAAATCAATTAACAATTCTAATTGTGCAAGAACAGTTGTTCACTTAGCTTGGCAAATGGGACAGGAAACATTATTTCCTTTCTTTGCCTAAAATGAAAACTTTAATCTTCAGAACCATATTTAACATAAAAAACACACAACTGAAAAGTTATACAGTTTGAAACTCAATCCGTTGGTCTGTGTCGGCTTGCTTTCTGTGGGGCCTACATTTATCTCCTAGTCTTTTTCAAGCCCAGAGTAATAACAGTTTTACATCTTGGTGTGGACAAACCGTCCTCAGATTCATTTAGACTTTTCTTCTCATCAGATATTTATCTAGCCCGGCAGTTGTAAGAGTTATTACTTTTCTGAGGTAGCAAGCCAAACATTGGTTCTGACCTGTCTTGTGACACTCGAATGCAGATCTGTATCTGCAGGTTAGAAACAGCTGACACGGCAGCGTGGGGAGCCAGGGCTGCTATTCCACTTAAAGTCCTAATGTCATTTCCACTTAAAAAAAATTTTATTGGGATTAAAGTGCAGCTTGTAAGATATTGAACAATGTGGTTTATAAAACAAGGAACACATGCAATCTTATAAGACATTATTAAATATGTACAGGTTAACATTTTCTTTTTTTACAAATGTATATTTGAGTTATAGCTCCTAATGTCTGTCCATATTTATAAAGCACATAAATGCTAAGATTAGAGGAGGCGATCTTCAGGACTTCGGCTTCAGTGGAAAAGGGTGCTTTCTTATGTTTTCAGTAGCTTCCGAGATTATTCAAATATATACTTTCAGAAAAACAGCTTGTATTCTAGAATGATTAAAGGCTCTCCAACAAAAGAAGGATTTTTTGATTCACTTTCTCACCCGTTTTTAATCTGGTGTACTCCTTTGGATGAGTCTCATTGTGAAGGACCCAGGGCTCACGATTTCATTTGAATCTTTGGTTTTCAAAGTATGCACATGCTATTTTTATCTAGCAAGAATCCTAGAATTTCTTGATCATGTTTTCTACCACATTCTGCCATTGCAGGTAAACATGTAGGCTCTTCAGGTCCCTCAAATAAAAATGAAAATGTAATCTTGGCATTCTCAGCCAGATCAGATTTGCAGGAAAACTGTACATAAACCGGGCCAACTGTGTGTGGACTCTGTTCTCTCGATGGAACTGCAGCAGCTGATTGAAAAGTAGGGATGCAGTCCCTGGCTGCTCTGGTTTAACACAGAAGTGCAAAATCACATTTTGGTCAGGTGAATTTCAACTGCTTCTGAATATAGTTCAAGATCGTCAGGCAAAATCCCTTGGGCCAACGAAGAGTAGAGAATTCCGAGGCAGCGTAATGGATAATATAGGATACCTCCATGCGTATTTTCTCCTAAACAACAAAAATCAATAATAGGGAAAGAAATTTTGTGCATGTGTGTTATTTTCTCATTGTAGTATAAATGAACGGAAATTGGTATTTTAAGCATGTTTATGTTTTTGAGAGGAAATAGGTTTTGTGTCATCACGTACTTATATAACGTGATCATATCCCCCCCAACCTTCAAAATCTTATTCAAACGCTACCTCATTCCTGAAGATTTCCCCTATCTCTGCCAAGTGAGGAATGAACGATCTCTCCTTTCTGTATTCATACTGTATTCATACAGTACTGTTTAGAAATCACTCTAATTGTACTTACCCCTTCTGACTTTAATATGTTATTTAATTAATACTTTATTCCTGCTTGTGTACTATGCCGATTACACTGTGAGTCCTACGAGGAGGCAGACTATGTTTTATGCAAGATATGCCCTCCCTTGAGCCAGGCATGTGGACAAAGTGTGACGTATAATAAAACACTAAATGACTGGGGTAGAAGTAGGTGGTAACACAGGGTTAACGTAGGGCAGGCTTTCTTAACCTCAGCACTATGGACAGTTGACGTCTGATAATTCCTTTCGTGGAGTTTGTCCTGGGCACTGTGGGATGTTTAGCAGCATCCCTGGTCTCTCTACTCACTTGAGGACCACTTCCTTAAGTTGCAACAACTAAAGAAAGTCTCCAGACATTGCCAAAGGTCTCCTGGGGGGCAGAACATCACTCCCTCTCCTTCCCCCACCCCATGTTGAGAAACACTGATATACATGATAACATCTAAAATGCCAAAAGAAAGGCTAGTACAATATTTCTGAAGGAAGCCATAAATTAGCAACCCAAACAATCTACATAATATTTAACCCTACCAAATCACCTCATTGACTACACTCACAAATCCTCATGGCTGTATCTTTTCCTCCCCTGCACCATCCTAGTTTCCCATTAACACGTTAATTTGCACAGATTGGTGCTGAAATGTGTCCGCTTCACAGTCAGGTGCTATGAGCTTTATGCCCACATTCACTGAGTTTGGTTCGGCTAGGTAGCCTAGTCAATGTTGTACCAAGATGATACCTATTTCAAAGGGGAATTGAAATTGAGCTGTGTAGATTTCATGGAGTTTTATTGCATTATCTACATTGTCTCGATTTTGACCTGAGTGTGTCCTATTCTAGAGTGTTAACACTGAGAAGATATTAAAGAAAGAAATAAGTGTGGAGATTTCAACAAAGGAATTGTATCTGGGGAGAAAAACTAAGACAAAGAGAATTCAGGAGGAAGGAAGAAATGGAAAATGTCTCATCAATAAAAATTAGTCATGCTTTGTGTGTCCTCCGTGGTTTTTTGTTTTTTTTTTTCACAGTTTGTCTCTAGCTTGAGCCATGGGCTTTTATCATTCTCTCAGCCTTCTTACCAAGCCAAACTCTTGTCGCTCTCCCTCCTTGATAACTTTTAATCCCACTATTATTGCTATTATTATTTAATCACAATATTCTAAAATATCATCATATCATGCCTACTTCCAGGAAGGAATCATATGATTTTAAAATGGGAAAATAAAAATGGAAGTTGCAGGAATAAATATAAGAAGGATAAATGTAACAAAAACCTGTTATAGCTGTTCAAAGTTGTTTAATCATTCATTCATTTTCCTTTAACCAATAAAAATTTGGAGACAGTTTAAAAATGGCTTATACAGACATTAACAGTATAGTCAGATGTACTACAGTAGACTTAATAGGGGAAGTATAGCAAAGGCAAAGAAAAGAGGAGTGAAACGGATCCAGCAGACATTACTAAACAAAAGGCACCCCATTAAGCCTTATGTACTTACTAGAGATGGGGCACAAAATTGTCTTCAAGGTTTCCTGCAGGTAATGTGAAGAGGGAAACATAATGGGTTGAGTCAGTATCCATTAGATAAAAAACAAACCGTTGTTTAAGAAAGGCAGAATGAGGGCTTCCCAGGTGGAGCAGTGGTTGGGAATCTGCCTGCCAATTCAGGGGACGCAGGTTCGATCCCTGGTCTGGGAGGATCCCACGTGCCGCAAAGCAGCTGGGCCTGTGCGCCAGGACTGCTGAGCCCACGTGCTCCTGGAGCCCGAGCTCCGCAACAAGAGAGGCCGCCGCGGTGAGGTGCACGGCAACGAGGAGTGGCCCTGGCTCCCTGCAACTAGAAAAAGCCTGCAGGCAACAATGAAGACCCAAATCAGCCAAAGATAAAATAAATATTTTTTTTTTAAAAAAGAAAGGCAGAATGATATTTTATCCTGATATCAGAAAAACACTTTTCCTTTCGGTGGGTGAGCTAGTTATAACAATAAAGAATAAAATTAATTTTGCACTTAAAAAAGTCACATAAAAAGGAGAACATTTTGGATTATATTGTTTTAAATACTCCCCCAAAAGAAGAATAGAAACTTAACTGGAGGAAAAAAAATATATTTCCCTGTCACTAAATAATAGGAAAAATGTATCACATGAATGTTTTTAAGAGAGACTTTGGGTTACATGATGTTTAACATCTTCCACTAGCTTTTGCAAAAAATACAGAGTGGCTCTCCAAATGGATGAATGAGTATTCTTCAGAAATGACCTTTTATAAAAGCTGGGGGCATAAAATTAAATCATAACTCAGTGAAGGCATTTTTCCAGAAAATAAGATAATATAGTCCAGGTATATTACTTTCAGATGCACTCATCTAGGTCAGTAATAGCATTTAGAGAACTTTGGAGGAATAGAAAGTTAACATCATTTAGACCAATGGTCCTTAAATATTTTCTGCCCCAATCAGTGCTGATAATCCAACAGGCAGAGCATAAGAGAAAGAGGGAGAGAAAAAAGAAGAAAAATCTGAAAAGATACTCTTTCAATTTCTATAAACATGTATATTCTGTCATTCTGAACAGTTTCATTTTCTATTTAGATTAGTAAGATTATTTTAATTTTGAGCTAATGGCAGTGGGGATCACAATATTTTCAATGATTTGGGGGACTCTTGTGGCCCCAACGAACCTGTGGAATAGGATTCTCTCCTGTCAGAGGGAAGAATTGGAAGCTTGGGATTAGCAGATGCAAACTAGTATATATAGGATGGATAAACAACAAGATCCTACTGTATAGCACAGGGAATTACGTTCAGTATCCTGTGATAAACCAGAATGGAAAAGAATATAAAGAAGAATATATATGTATAACTGAATTACTTTGCTGTACAACAGAAATTAACACAACATTGTAAATCAACTATACTTCAATAAAATTTTTAAATATATGTGTATATACAGAAAGAACAGTAGTTCTGAAGATTTGATTCTTGACTTGGGAAGTTAGGGCTGGTGAGGGCTTGGAGAGGCAGGCCACGAGAATGAGAAAGGGTAAGGTTGGGAGGGATGAAGTCACCTTGCGTATCTGATTTTTAGCAATCAGGGTAGAATCTGCAAAACCAAGGTGATCTTCAAATGCTTTACTATGCTGCCACCCTCCCTACCCACTTTATAAACACTGGTTTCCTCTCAAAAAACAGCATCTCTACTGAGCTTTCAGCAGATAGGTTATCACAGTCAAATTAAAGCTGAATTTGCTCATGAGGACCTCAAGTGCATATCTTCTGAGCTATTGATTAAATAAAGGTACACATCTCTTACTTACCAACTGTTCAAGTAGCAAATTAGATAAAGCTTTGGAAATTTAGGAGTTTCACCAATATTCTTGCTCAGGTAATGGAAAATTCACTGTAGGTGTGTAAAATTTTATGTCTGGAAAGGGCCATGATTCTTCTCAAAAAACTCTTACATGATTCTTCTCAAAAAATTCTTCTCCAAAAACTAATACCCTCCACATTCTATGCCCTAAAGCATAGATAAATCTTGAACACCTTAATCACAAACAGGAACAAAAAACAAACAAACAAAAGATTCCAATAGGTAGAAGAAGTGATTTTGAGTATGACTTCATTCTAATTGATTTGCCTACATGAGTCATTTGCCAAATTCACCCTTTGGTAGTGAACTGGAATCCTCTATGGGGATCAGAACCTAGGATTTAGAAACTCACAAACCTAGCTAGAATCTTTTCTTAGATAGGAATGCAGTGTGTTCCTATTTATTATTTCATCTTCTCTACACTGAGTAAAGCAGGAATATCAAATCAGGAAAAACTGTCCTGGAATAAATACTGGAAGAAGGTGGACAGATTTTGTGATTCCTGTCACCATACTGAGTCTTATTTTCATACCACCCTTATACATGAATTCATGCTTGCATGTGTAATTGAATAACCCCATATTGCTGTTAAGTACTTTTGAAGTACTTAACACTTCAAAAGTCAGAATTAATGCTGAATTTAAAATGAACAGTATTAATAGAGCTATTATCATTTCCATACTATGGATGAATCCAATGATCACATTTATATTAATATCTGCTACTCACTGTTTTTTCTTGACAGGAAAGCTTTATCTGGCAAAAATAAAGGAATTAAATAATTACTGTATCTGTTTTCTATTCATGGCTGTGGTCTTATTACAATATGTATTTTCTCACAAGTATCAAAGTTGGAAAGGAAAGACTGACACAATCTCTATGAGGACAGGAAGTATGGAAGAAGAACTTGTGATTTCAGTTTGTTTTAAAGAAAATTTCCATATTTTCTGTGCCAGTCTCATTTCCCTGTTTTTGCCCCCTTTTGCTAAGTTCCTGCCTCTTCTCCATGCAGGTGATTTCTGGCATCTCTTTCTCCGATGAGAGTGGAAGCTTGTGGTTTTCCAACACCCATTCTGATCCTGAACACGTCTGCCTGCACTTCTGAATTGGACTCTGGTCCAGTCCTCCCAGATTAGTGAGTCCTTTCATGATGTTTCCATGACCTCTATAAATCTAGAATTGTGGTGAAGACCCCTTTCTTTGGGAGGGCTTTGCTTGGGGCTGAAGCTAAACTCTCTCTCATCTCTTCCTCCTTTCCCAGATTCCACCCCTCCTCACATCTACAAGCCACACTGGCTAACTCCTTCCTGAGAAGAGACATTATCGAGGAAGTGGGGGAAATCTCTGGACAAGGAAAAAAAGACTTAAGACAGATATGTGAAAATCAGTTGAAAATAGGATTTCCTAATTCTAGTGGAAGAGGTAGACAAGGAACTTGAGAAGATCGAGGAATGAGCTTCAGAAGACACACAGAGTAAACACATTGGGTTATAGAGATATTGAAAGGGGTCATTTTGTCAAAACTACAGTCAAGAGTAATGACTGTAGGATTGGCAGTTATAAAAGAAATGGTTTCTTTATTGACTTACATGTATCTAGTAAACAATATTTTACAGACAACCTTTTTATCATCTACTTTTACCTCCTGTAATGATTATTTTCTCTTTCCTTACAATATGTGTGATTGGGGAAATTCTATAAGTGAAGCATGCTTTTTTCCTGCTAGGTCCAAACAAAGCATTGCAGTAGCCTCTTAATAAATGTCAATTACCTTCCCTTTTCCCTGAGCCTGGAATTATGTTAATAATGTTCTCCTAAATATTTATAGACTCATAGAATGTTTGATCTAGAGAGAAATTTAGAGATAGTCTCACCAAACTCCCTTTAAGAAAGATGAAGACATTGTGGACCAAAGACTGGAAGTGGCTTGTATGAGGTTGCCCAGCAACTTCACAGTACAGACAAGACCAGAAGCCAAGTGTTGGCAAGAGGGAACAGCATGAAGAAAGGCTCTGATTTGGGGAGATGACACATTCCCGGAAACTGAAAGAACTGTACTTCTAGGCTGAAGATTTAGGTAGGTGTTATATTATACAGGGTCCTAAAGGCCATATTAGGGACTTACAGAGCAATGAGAGACATTAGATGTTTAAAGAGGGATGATGACATTATGTTGGCATTTTGAGAAAGATGCATTCTTTTTTCTGTATTATTTCCATTGAGTAATAATATCCTCTACTTCTCAAATGTGCTTACTTTCAGTTCTGGATGTGATGCTGGTCTCTGCAGTCATCTTGCAATACCCTTGTCCTGATGACAATTTCTCCCTCTGCAGCCCTTCCACCACTTCTATTTATCCTCCAAGCTAGAACTCTCTGCTTTTAGGTCATTTTCTCCATCAGTTTAAAACAGAGATAGCTTTTCTTTGCCTAGCTTCTTTACCTCTCCAGGCTTTTCTGGCTGTTCCCATTTCTTGAGTAATCATGCTTCACTTCAGAGTTTTTGTTAGGCTTCATCTAGTCCTTAGACCCTTGACCAGGAATGGATAAAGCATCTAATACCTTCATTAATCAAACTCTGAAATGCACACTTTTCTGTGAATATCTTCCCCAGATCAGAAGATAGGGAAAAACTCTCTTTGTCTATCAGTGTAGAATTTGCATATCTAAATTTTTGTGGGCATTTACCCTGGTGCTAAGTCCTGACCTTTGCATATTTAACAACAAGGTGTTTATAGTAATAATTTTCTTTCTTTGTACACGATTCACAACACTTTCACTGTCACACCCTAGAAGGTTTAGATTTCATTACTTTAAATCTCTAAAGGCCCAAATGTAATACCAGGATTAGAGAAGGCAATTAGCATTTACAGAATAGTTGCCGTATAACAGACACTGTGCCATGAAGTTTCCTCATCAGGATGAGTTGAGTCAAAGTGGAATTCAGAATCTAGACTTTGGCAAAATGCATGAGCTGGTGATCCTTCTAAGTATCTTCTTATGAAATAAGTACACAATGGAACTTTTGTATTTTGGGTGAAGGGATGGAGGGATGGAGGTGTGGATAAGGAAAGTGGGAAGAGAGAAGGAGGAAATGGATGATGCTTGGGGAATGCATGGCCCCCCCTCCTTTATTAGGTGGAGAAACTTGTTCTGTGGCTTAAAGAAGAGGTGGTTTAGAAACAATACATGCAGAAGTTGTACTTGAGAAAGTAATTTTATTCTGGGCAGGAAACAAAAGCCTGCTGCAGAGGCTTGCATAATAAATTATGGCCCTAAACTGGGAAGAAAACTATTTGCTTCCCAACTCTATCACAAACCATAGTGGCTGGAGAGTTTGGGAAAGCTACTAGCTGAGGAGGGCGGGGTCTGGAAGACAAATCCTCTGAACGAAAGGAGGAAGAAGAGGTCATGATGAGGTTCCATGGCAAGAACATGATGTAAGACAGAGATGGAGCACACATAAATGACTGAGAGGACATTGAGGAAAGACTCTGGTCATGTAGGTGGGCTCCAGTAGGCATAAGTTTTAATACTATCTCCAAGAAATAGGATCAGGTGACATATATACATCACCATTTAATTCCTTAAAGGGTCTTTTGAAAATAGGTTTATTATCCTCATTTCCAGATGAGGAAATAAATACTCAGATTAAATAGTTTCTCAAGGTCGCACAGTTCATCAAAGGTGGTCCTGGGATTCTAACTCCAAGCCTTGGTAATACCCCACACTGATATTCCTTAGGACCATACACATTGCCTCCTGAGTGCTTGGTACTTGCTTTCCTATTGGTTGAATATTCCAGGTAGTGGTGCCCAGAATAAAGGGTACCCAACAGCTCAGAATATTTATTTATTCATTCATTTAACTGCTGAATGGCATCATAGAATCGCTGGAAGAGTGTAGGCTTTGAAGGCAGGCATACCTGAGCTTAGATCCCAGCGGTGCCATTTACTAGATATAAGTTTTTGTGAAAATTACTTTTCCTCTGTGAGCTTTGGTTTCCTTGTCTGTAAGTGGGAATAATAATACATTCTTTGAATACTGCTGTGAGGCATAAATGAGTTGATAAACCTATATAGCTCATGTTACAGTCCCTAGGACATAGTAGGTTCTCACTTAATGATAGCTGCTTTTATTATTGGCAGTTCCTGAAGTTTTGCCTGAACTCCTTGTATCCACGAGAGAAACCATGTGGAACATGTCAGGGCAGAATACCGGCAGATCGAGTGTGGGTGCTGTCAGTTCTTACTGCACTTTACATTTTTCCCTAGCATGTCTTTTTTATTTTTGCTTCCATATATGAAATAACATATGGGAGTACATTGTCTTGACTCCTCCTGCTAAGAACCAAACTATCACTTATTTTTTCTGTAAAAGGAAGGGAATGGTATTGACCTGCATCTTTTCTCTTTGGCAAGTACCCACATTGCATGTTTATCAACATTTCAGAGTTCTTTCTTAAAGCACCTCATTCTGTAGCTAGCAAACATGTTTCTTTCACTTGAAAGGGTATCAAAAAGGCATTTCTGTATAAAATTCACTGAGTTTTTCTTAACTGGGCATTGTCATGACACCATATGGCCGTAAATGATTTAGTTTTTCATGAAAAATGGTTTTAAATAAAAAATGAAACCTGCTAAAAAGAATTTGCATACTTGATGAAAAATAAAGGCAATCAAATGTTTAATCTGGCTGTGAGAAATGTACTGGGGTTTCATAAGCAGCCCTTACATAATAAGGAAATACATTTTCATTATGATTGTTGCATTACCAGTGTTATGGAAACTTGGCCTCTTTAGAAAGTGATACAGAAAACCAGAGCATAAATGGTGTTCACCTTAAGATTCAAGCAAATCTGGCACATCTGGAAAATTGTGAAGTAAGACCTGTCCCGATCCATGTAAATAAGGAGCTTAGTGGGAAAACACTTAGACTCAGGGAAGAAATGGAGCAGTGAGCGGACTGGAAAGAGAGGAGATAGTCTGATCATAGCACTGTGCACGTCGTTAACAGGGACCGGGAAGATACATCTGTGTATAACGTTAGAGCAAGCACACACTTAAAGAAGCGTTTCACTAAAATCTCTGTGGGAAATTGAAAGTAAGAGGACTCAGCAGCAATGAAAGCCGTAGTGCTGGCAGACTTGGAAAAAGCCATCTTGGTCCAGATGCTGAATGGCAACAGCAGCAGTACAGGTGCCTTGGAAAGCATCAGCTGACAAAGGACATGCCATCTCCAAAAAGGAGCGCAAGAGGAAAATGGTCACCACCGCCTGGCAGCAGGTAAACAGAAGAATCAGGAAGTGGAGTTCACATGAAACACCCACTGGGAACTCTTAGAAATATTTAGGAAGAGTTTGAGGTGGTTGGAGTTCCTAAGGAATGGATGCAGTGGAGAAAGAAACTACAGTAGTGACTCTAGCTTTACCCCAAGTGGGTATCATAACTTACGTGTTAAATTTCTTCCTGCTTAAATAAACTAATAAATAATGCCATGAAAAGCAATCCCTGGCTGTGAACTTTCTTTAACTGGTACAATACATATCAAAGGGTATCTTAAAGTTTGTTGTGCCACTACCTTGAATTGGTATTGAAGAGGCAACATTGAGAAAACACCATAAAAGGGAAAAGTAGAAATAAAAGTACAAGCATCTCCATATTAATTGTTGCAAATGCTAACCAACTGGGGAAAAAAGATTATTCTCAATTTACTGCATCGATTGGATAACATCTGCTCCTTGCAATGAGGTTTCATTCTGTGTCATTCAAGAGGTGGCTGTGGATGATTCCATCCTGAGGAATTTTTCAGACTTCAGCCATCCTAGGGTAGATTCTAAGCACCCTGCACAGCCACACAGAATCTCAGGAAAGAGAGATTATTTCTGAGTCAGCGTCTAGAGCTTCACAGCCTACATTTAAAAGAACTGGTCAAGATATTACATCCTTCCCTCACATAAATAATAATTTTGTTTGTGTCTAATGCCTATTTTTTTCAAGTTGTTTCAGTTTGGAGGTCCTTTAGATCTAAAGACATATCAAGACTTGAATGACCACATAGGGAATGTGTTGACCATTAAGGGTCTCTGGAAGAGCTGAAGGTGACACAACTGTATTTAATGAGAGACACAACCAAGGAGTCAGACTGGCGTCCTCAGCTTGTGATCAAAAACATGTGAAGCCCAAGTGACACCAACTCCAAGCTGTGCTTTCCCAGCTTGGTGCGAGAGCATCTTCTTGCTGAATTCTCTGTGACCAGTTGCACCTTTGGAGAGGCTTCTCAAAAACTATTATAGATTCATGATTAGGAGTTGATGTGCTTCAGCCAGGCTTCCTGATTTTATATCCTGGGTTCCCTACTTCCTTTCTGGGTGAATTTGAGTAAATTATACAAACCCCTCTAAGCCTCAGTTTCTGCACCCTTCAAATGGAATCACACTACTACCTATGTGGTAGGGTTTCAGTGAAGGTTGAATAAGTGTTTGGCATATTTTAAGCAATTAATATCTGTAGGCTGTTAATATTTTGTTATAGAAACCAGAATAGACTTCATAGCTATTCCAAAATCAGATATAACCATGAAGAAAAATTTGAATAGAAAATTATAACATACAAAAACCCATGATCATCTATAAGTGTTTTTACCTGAGATAGGATTAATGGTGACAAAAAATAATTTGTGTGTCAAGCTATAGAGGTCATAGAAATTCTTTACGTATTATCACATTTGAGAATTATAATTACAGATGGATATACATGGGATTATTGAGGCTAAGTGCAGGGATTGAAACCACACAGTTTTTAAGTGGCAGAGTTGAAAACTGCACTGAGAGTTTCTAACTCCAAAGCCAGTGTTTTCCATTTCATTATTCACCCTCTTAAATTAATCTTTTAAAGTTGGATACTTGCAGGATTTGAACCATCATTGAAAGATGTACTTTGTATCAATAAGTATTTTCAACACATCTGCTTTTACTCAGACCTTGTGGCTTTTCTAGTATTGGCACATAAAAAGTTGTCACCAATGCCAAAGTTATAGGAAGTTCATGACACTGTGATTTCTGGGGCCAACAGTTAAAATGTCACTCAGGGTAGGCTGAAGAGTTGGCAGGTTCAGGGAACCTGGGAGCAGGGCAAAGACTGAATCTGTCAGGACTCATGTTATTTCAGAAAAGTATAGCAAAAATTATAGTCTAATCAAAAATAGCTTCAAGGTTATCAAAAGCAACAAAAGTCTGAGAAACTGTCAGTTAAAAAAAAAAGACAACAACAACAAAAAACTAAGGAAACATTGTGGCTAAATGTAAGGTGCCATCCTGAATGAGATCCTCGAACAGAAAACAAGGAGATTAGGAAAGAACTAGTAAAACGTACCAGTGTTGGTTTCTGTCCTTTGGCAAGTGCATCATCATGTAAAATGATGTCGTTGGGGGAAACTGCATGAGGGATACGTATGACTGCTCTGTAGCATCTTTGCAACTGTTCTATCTTTGTAACTGTTCTGTAAATCTAAAATTATTCCCAATTCCAAAGTAAAAACGTTATTAAAATTGAAAAAAAATTCCCTTTGATGGGGTCTGAGATAAATGAATTCTGCATAATCCAGGTAATGGTAAAAAAAAAACTTTAGAGTACTCCCTCTTTTTAAAATTTCTATTCAATATTAGGGTCACAGAAAGTTATCCTTGAATCGTCCTTTCCCCCCACATACACTTTTTATGATTTGCCTTCTGAATCTCTGACTTGCCTTGATCTATCTTCTGAAAATGGAAAAGTAACCAGAGATGCTTGTGATTTTCGATGGAGGCTCTGAGTACCTCCCCATAAGGGTTTCTTGGACTGTTGCTAGTACACCCATGGAGTAATCACTCACGGAGTGCCTACTGTTTCCCAAGCACAGTTTTAGGTGCTGGGGACTCAAACAGAAGCAAAATAAAATCTTTGACCTTAAGAAGGACTTGCTCTAGTTGGGTAAGTAGTTACAGAACAGAGGATGAAAATACATAGAGATGTAGAAAGGACATGAGGGGAGCCTAGAAAAGGAGAACAGATGCCTCATACAGTCTGAAGGAGAAGGTCAAGGTGAAGATCCTGGTGGAAGCTACCTCTGAACTGAGTCTTAATATAGTGTTTCCAGGAGGGAGGACGATCACTGAGGAGGTGGGCAGGGAAGAGAAAGTCTACAGGAAGTGGACAGTGCATCCAGGGCATTCTGAAAAGAAAAATCAGATGCTTGCTGGCACTGGAGTGTGGAGAAGGAGACAGAGAACAACAGGCAATAAAGCTACCGGGACAAGCGACACCCTAAAGCTGGAGGAGTTTACATGCGATGGTGTGCAGTTTAGATTTGACTTTTTAGGAAAGGGAGCAGGCTTCACCTCTGGTAACTAACTTCAAACCTAGTTATCATTCTTAACCATTTTTTTTCAGTCTTCATAATCTATTTAATCTTAATATAAAGCATCCTTATTGCTGCATACTGGTTTTGGAGATCCAGATAGAGCAAATCTGGTTAAGGACATAGGATTTAGAGTAATAATCTACCTGTTCATAAGTCTCTTCTCTACCATCTCTGCCTTTCGTCTGGTTGGATCTCTATTTTCTCATCTGTAGAATGGGGGTTATAATAATACAATCTATTTCATTTAGTCATTGGGGTGGGGGGATTAAGTGAGATACAGTGCATGGTATGGAGAAAGCACTCAGGCTTTCCCATGACATCATAGGGTGCATCACATGACTGAGCAGTTAGAGGGTGCACGCCAGAGCCAAGGTATCCTGGCTTTGTCACTTACTGATTGTGTGACCTTGAGCAAATTTCTTAACTCTCTGTACCTAAATCTCCTTCAGTAAAACGAGCATCATTTTGCTTTAAGGGTTGGATGTGCAAATATTTGTAGAGTGCTGAGATCAGTGCCTGACACATAAGTTGGTTATGAGCTGATTATATGAATTTATGCACAGAGTAAGCACTTACAAACTGTTAGCTATTATTTTCATTAAAAAAATTTTATTGAAGTGTAGTTAATTTACAATGTGTTAGTTTCAGGCATATACATTCAGTTATACATACATATAATTTATTCTTTTTCAGATTCTTGTCCCTTATAGGTTATTACAAAATATTGAGTATAGTTCCCTGTGCTATACAGTAGGGCCTTGTTGGTTATCTATTTTATATATAGTAGTGTGTATATGTTTTAATCCCAAAGTCCTAATTTATCCCTCCCCGTCCTTCCCCTTCGATAACCGTAATTTTCATTTCTCTGTCTGTGGGTCCATTTCTGTTTTGTACCTATTCTTATTATGACCTGAGACTAGAGCCTAATGCCCTTGGCCAGCTCAGGTAAGGAATGAAGGCCTAACCATGAGGTCCGCCACAAAACTATCAGGAAAGCAGTTCTTGGTTTTTGTGGGTTTTGGCTCAGGCCTACCAGCAGAGGTCGTCAATTACCTCCTAGCCCTGCTATTGGTGACCCTTGTTAAAAATAAGAACAAAAAAAAGTATCTAAAGAAAAATACAAGCAATTTACCACAAATCTCCCAAGGTTTCATTCTGATTTTAAGAGAGTTTTGTGGAGTCTGAGAGTTTGACTACTTCTGCTCCAGAACCCTTCATTTATGTCTTAGTAGGATTTTATATCAGTTATCCTAACAGGAGAAGGCACTCCAGTTTTGAAGCACAGTTATGTTATAGGATCACAAATGGCTCAGATGTATATATATATATATATATATATATATATATATATATATATATATTGCATTTGTTTGCAATTGAGGTTTGAATAGATTCAGACAAAAATGAGATTAAAAAAAAATTTCCCAACATATTCACATATAATTACTAACAAAGAAACCCTTTCAATTTTGTTCCTTTTATTTGGGGCCTAGCATACAGATAATTATTGCCTCGGATATTGACATGTACTGAACCATATAAAAATAATTCTTCAAAGATACACTCTACAAACCATTGGCAACATGAATAGGACTCTTGTCACAAATCCAGACTGACAGGTCATTCCTTGGCATTTTCACACAATATTGAAAATCAGCCCGAACTGGCAGGTGTAAAGTTCCTAGATTCTCACTTGACAGAATAATTCAGTACTGATAGTGTGTGACTGATAATAGTCAAAAGGTGTGCAACAGACAACAGCATCAAAAGAAAGAATATAATTTTATTCAAGAGCAGCTAAAAATATAAATATTTTTTATGTTAAGTTCTCAACAACAATGCACATGGAATTCCAATTACCTAAATATAGCAGATGATCTTGAAAAATATCTCAAAGAAAACTCAGAAAAGCCTCTCAACACATGCCTCTCCAGCTTTCTCTTCAATTCCTGGCTGGCAAATATTTATGAAGGCAAAAACTTGCACGTCCGTCTTCACATAAGTGCTAGCTCCTTTATCCCTCCAACAGCGCTCACTCAAGAGATAAGCACACCACCACCTCTGCAATCTCTTGCTTGCTTATGATGTTCTGTAATAATTCCAAATCAATAATGGACTTCATCTTTCTCTGTCCTTCATCAGCAAGAAGAGAGGTTAGTGCAGTAACCATTTAGAAAACTCATTTAGTGAATGAACTTCTTTTGTGACTAAGCCCCCAAAAGATCCCCTAGAGCCCCTTGGGTCAGGGGTGGCCATCTGATACCACCTAATCAACAGGTGATCCAACTACCCTCAGTCGAGCTGTGTTCCCAAGAGCTTTTTACCCAATTGATCCTCCAAAGATGTATCCTACGACAGTGCTTCTCAAATTCTAACATGCATGTACATCACCTGGGTTCTTGTTAAAATGCAGGTTCTGGGGGCTTCCCTGGTAGCGCAGTGGTTGAGAGTCTGCCTGCCGATGCAGGGGATGCGGGTTCGTGCCCCGGTCCGGGAAGATGCCACATGCCACGGAGCGGCTGGGCCCATGAGCCATGGCCGCTGAGCCTGCGCGTCCGGAGCCTGTGCTCCGCAACGGGAGAGGCCACAACAGTGAGAGGCCCGCGTACTGCGAAAAAAAAAAAAAAAATGCAGGCTCTGATTCAGCAGGTCTGTTACGGGGCTTGAGATTCTACATTTCCATTCAATTCCTAGGAGATACTCATGCAGCTGGTCCAAGGACCACACTTTGAGTAACAAGGCTCTAAAAGATTCAGAATAACTTCAAGATACTAGAGAAGGCATCTGCCTGAATTCTATCAACATATTTATTTGCATAATAACATGTATCCCCAATCTATTAAAACATTTTTAGTCTCAGAAAAGGGGAATGGAGTGCAACTTCTGCTTTTGGCAGATAGGTTGAACTGAAAAAATGGTTATGTCTATTCTATCCTTTTCAGAGAAAAAGAGACATGTAAGGAATGACAGGATCCAAAAGAGAGAATTTTCCTGAATAATCCAGAGCCCATACCGAATGTACAGGCAACAGAATTTTTTTTCCCTTTGCTGGATAAGGAAACTCTGCTCCAGGTTGGAAGGTGTCATGAGACAACTCCATCCCCTCCCAGATGCCACAAAGACTGACACTAATATTTATGTTGAGGTAAGTGTTTAATTTTGCAGGAATAAATTAAGGCATGAAATTAGGAATAGTTAGCATTGCTTTAATTATAAATCAAATTACTTATGAAGTCATTCACAGAAAACAAGTCTTTCAAATTAAGACATTCCATTAGCAGGAAAAAACATTTCACTGCAAAATGTATTAAATATTAGGTAAACTCTCTGGATTGCCTAACGGGACCTGATATCTACCTTCTGGCTCCATTGGTCCTGAGTATCTCCAAGTCGACTGGCACATCAGGAGCTCACAAAGAAAGCTGAGCGTTCCTCATGACTGCCAAGATTGCCATGAGGACCCCAGAGTCGCACTGTGATCATTCCTCGACGTGGCATTCTTTTGTCAATTACTTTCTCGGGCTCTATTTGTTTGTACTTGTTAATGTGTTCAATTCAATCCAGCAAACATTTATTGAGCATTATTATCAGACTCTGGGGGACATAGAGATAAATAAGGCTTGATTTCTATATTCATGGTGCTGATCACCATGTAGACTGTTTCATAAACATTATTATGTTGGAATGTATGCTACTGTTGTTGTTTTGTTTTTCTCACCCACTGGTGTGTAGCCTCCTTGAAAGCAAAGGTCTTTTCTTAAGCATCTTTGTGTCTAGTATCTGTGGAGTTCCTAGGCAGGAAATCACAGTAGGACTCCGGGAGAGATGGACACCTTTGCCACACCCACTTTGCATCATGACCACAATCTCCCCTCAGGTTTTACCTACTCATGGGGAAGCATGGCACCCAGCCCTGGGCAGTGAGGTGGAAAGAGGATCCTTGACAAAAAAGCTTCACCTTCTCTCAACCCCAGAAAAGAGTACTATTTTTTTTTAAATTTTTTTTTAGCTAACAATTTAAAAAAAAATTATTTTATATCGGCACATAGTTGATTAACGATGTTGTGTTAGTTTCAGGTACACAGCAAAGTGATTCAATTATACATATACATGTATCTACCTTTTTTCAAACTTTTTTCCCATTTTGGTTATTACAGAATATTGAGCAGAGCTCCCTGTGTTATACAGTAGGCCCTTGTTGGTTATCTATTTTAAATATAGTAGTGTGTACATGTCAAGAGTACCTTTAATTTAATCTTGTATTTTCTTTGCCAAAATGTAAGACATCGATATAACACACTATTCTAAAAACCTTGCAAATACTAACTTATTTAATCTGAATAATAAGACTATGAAGTAAACTCCTCTTTTAGAATGGAGCAGAATGAGTCACAGAGAGATTAAGTAATTTGTTCAAAGTCACTCAGTCTTTTGAAGAACTGTATAGTAATGACTCGGGAATTCATCCTCTGGCATTAAATTTATTGACATCAAGAAAGTCAAAAGGAAATGTAAAGCTAAATCCATCTCAAGGTATGCAAATATTTCTTGCACTCCATTCTTCCAGGTCTTTCTTACAGGAAAATTAAACTTTACTATAAGAAATTTTTTTGAATTTGATTCCACTTTTAATACAAATTATACCTTCTGAGGACATAGGCCCCAAATCAACTGTAAATCTGCCCTGTGTAATCCTTGATGCCCTCCAATTGCCCTGTTGATTTATGTGATTATTGGACTAATATGTGTGCCCACACTAGATGGAAGCTTCATGAGGACAGGGTGCTTATATCCCCAAGGCCAACACAATGCTCAGTCCACAGGAGAGCAGCAGGGATTTTTGTTGAAGAAAACTGAACTAATCCCCACCTTACGAATGAGCAAACTGAAAGCAGAGAAATGAGAAATGACTTGCCCAAGCTTATGCAACTCAAATGAGATATATTGAGGAAAGCTTTGAATCTGGTTCTTTCCAACTTTGAATCCCAATTTCCACTCCATACCACATTTTATCAATACATTATCCGCCCATTAATGAGAGCATTTATTTTCTGAATGGAGTCATTGCAGTATTTATGGAATGCAAGTGATACATATGAGATACTAAGATATGAACTGGAGGATATTTTGACGTATTGAAGGTTGTTGTAACATTTATATGTAGTAAATGGTCTTTTTTTTTTTTTAACACATCCTTCATTGAAATTGCAAGAGTTTTGAAAATGCTCCCAGTCAAGAACCTCAGGCTGCAAATTTATTTAAATGTAGTATAGTTCTTTTATTCTTTAATATGTTCTTTGCTGGTAACAGTGTCTTTCACCTAGTAGGTATGTAGTCCATATTTGAGGAACTGAATTGAAAAGAATATCTGGGAAACAAAACCTTCTTTATGTTTAAGATATTGTTGATGGAAAAGATGTATAATGCTGAGGCTTGGGGTTGGTTGATCAGTCTGCTTTTTGATTTTATAAAGCCATTTTCATATCTGAAAATGATATTCCTAATAAGGTCATAGCAAAAAACAGCACCAGTCTTTCTATTAATGGCTTAGGAATAATTTAAATAGAAGACAGCACAGTATTACATTGTTAAACTTTATTACAGAATTATAGGAAATATGTTATTAGACTTAAAGTCTAAGCTGAAGAATTCTCCTCTGGAAGACATTTTCTGATTAGACCTGAATTGTTTTTCTATGTCACCACAAATACAATGCAAAGCTGGTTAAAGCAATTAAAACTTTCCTTTGTTTGCAGAAAGAGATGTACCCAGATACGGCTTTTTGTTTGTAGACATCTTAATAAACACTAGCAGACTGAAATAAAATCTGTCATCAGTTATATTTTTCTCTTAGACAAACTGCCTACTTCACATACATATTAAGCAAGATTTGTTACCAAGGCTTCCTTATATTTCTATTTGTTGTTGTAAAATGGTAAATGTAGAAATAACACTAGATCTATCAATTTGATAATATAATGCAATACATCTGGCAGCTGAACAGAAAAAAAAATGTAATGACTTATTTGGCAGAGTGAATGGTTTCTATTATGGGTTTTTTCATTCTTTTTTTTTAAAAAACACAATTGTGCCATTTGTTGTAGACTAATATCAAGGAATATAAAGTATTATTGGGAATGCAGAATTTAGCTTTTGTAGAACATAAATTGACTGCCATGTAAATAGAACCATCAGTTTCATTACTTGTTAAACATTTATTTACTGAAATGCTTTGAATAGGAAAGCTTGCTGAAGGGAACCATACCTGTTTTTAGCCGTATATTGCAGAATTCTTTTTTTTTTTTTCCTTTTTTTGCAGTACACGGGCCTCTCACTGTTGTGGCCTCTCCTATTGTGGAGCACAGGCTCCGGAAGTGCAGGCTCAAAGGCCATGGCTCACGGGCCCAGCCACTCTGCGGCATGTGGGATCTTCCCGGACCAGGGCACGAACCCATGTCCCCTGCATCGGCAGGCGGACTCTCAACCACTGTGCCACCAGGGAAGCCCCCAGAATTCTTTTATAAATTTAGTTTTTCTTCTGTTTTCATATTTACGATTTAACATTAAAATCTACTGTAGAATATTGTAAGAATAATTCTCTAGATTGTGTGGGATAATCAATTCTAAAAATGACTAGGGTAACCGAAATTTTATTTGCTTTATTAGCATTACGAAGCCATAATTTAAAAAAAGAAATAGACTATTTAGGAGCAGAAAAGAATATCCTCAATTCATTCATTCACTCTTATGTTCATCAAACTTTTCTTGACTGCTATGTGTCAGACATTGGGCTGGCTTCTGGGAACATAGATATGAATGAGCCATGAGAAGCTCAGCCTTGCTGGCAAGATACACACATATAATGCATTGGATATTACAATAGAGAAGCTTGCAGTATATGCCCATGATACATATATGAAAACAAATCAGGGTAAGACATTATAAATGATTTTAATTTCATTTCCATTTATAGGAAATAAAAAAAAGATAATGAGTATGAAGTAATATGTTATAATCCCTGAGCTCTTATGGCCTGGAGAGTGTTAAATTGTGCTACTCAGAAAGTATTATCATAGGGCTGCCTGCATGGGGATTGGCTTGGGGCATGGGGCAAATCTTGCCCTGCATGGGGCAAATCTTCCTTGTAAATAGACTTGGAAACACCAACTCCAGTTTTCCCTGGGCCCAGGAGCATGCTAATGGAGCAGAAAGAATCCAGTCACTGATAGAGAGATGGCAAATATTAAGGACAGAAAGGCAAAGAAAGTAGCCACATTACACAAAGATTAAGAACTATACGTGACCACAAGTTGGGCCTTGAAGAAGTGCACACAGAAAGATGAGAATCAAGTGAGGCCCAAGAAAACAATCCAGTTTTTGCCTAAAAACAATCCCCTTAGACATAGCAGAAAAGGTTATGATATCCCTTCATGAGAAGAGACAAAATGTGATTTCCAGAGCTCAGTGTGTACCTTTCTTAGTTTTCTGGGTGTAATGATGTAGAAAAGTTACATAGTAATTTCAGAATAGCAGTTCCCTGATTGTTGAAAATTCTTTTGATACCTTCATAAAATCTCGAGGAACATAAACCATCAATGTAGAGATAGACGAAAATGAGTTGACATCTTCTTGTAGTAGAGTCCAGATTTCATGTGCCAATTTGAGAAAAATCAGAAAAATGATCATCAGTACAGAATGCTGTGAAGGGCTTATTTCTATTTGAGCGTGCCATACATTTCCTCTTTCATAGCAGAAAGTGAAGGAGAGATACAGAATTTATCTGATTTACTTTATCAATATACATAGTCATTCTGGAAAATTCAATTTCCCACCCAAAGTTTATGCTTAAATGAACATAAGCACAACAGAGTTATTCTGGTTATATTCTAGAGATGAAATTTCTGTCCTTTCAACAGTGTGATGGTTGAGCAGGAGGGCAGGATGGGACCAGAGGTTATGTCACACCTGTCCCACCACTGCTGGATCATGGACAGGTACATATCCCTCAACCTCAAGGTTTTTCATCTGTAAATTGAAGCAAATAAAACTGTCACCTACCTCAGAGACTGTGGTCAGGAGACAAAACAATAACACTATTGTTATTTTTTTGTAGTAATTTTTGAGGCAACTGGTTAAGTAATATGAAGTAAGTGAAAAAAAAACTTTAAAACTGAAGTGTGCCTTGTGCTTATGAGTTGCTACTAACTAAATGTTACTTCTACAGGAAAAAGTTCAGTGTTACGGTCATTTATTTGTAAAACCAGGGATAGTAGAGCTCAGTTATAAATTAGATGACATTATACATGCAAACATTAGGAGAGTCCCTGGAACTTGTAGAGTATCTTAAAAGCCATTGATTTAAACTGAATATAAAGTTGTTAAGAATATAATATATACCTATCTTACTTCTAAATGCAAATCCCCCTATGAGCATTCATGTCTTTGTTCATTCGCAAACTTCTTTTGGCTGTCCATCAAGATTAAACAAACAGAAGAAGTACCTCCCAGAACTTCTGCTGCCAGTGTCCATGTCCTCACTGTGAGCCACACCCACCCCATGGCCTGTGCAGAAGACCCTCCTACACTAGCAGATATTATAAGAGGAGACAGGCAGAGGGCAGACAGCAGAAGCAAGAAGACTACAATCCTGCAGCCTGTGAAATGAAAATGACATTCACAGGTATAGACAAAATGAAAAGGCAGAGGGCTATGTACCAGAAGAAGGAACAAGATAAAACCACAGAGAAACAACTAAATGAAGTGGAGATAGGCAACCTTCCAGAAAAAAAATTCAGAATAATGTTAGTGAAGATGATCCAGGGCCTTGGAAGAAGATTGGAGGCAAAGACTGAGAAGATGAAAGAAATATTTAACAAAGACCTAGAAGAATTAAAGAACAAATGGAGATGAACAATACAATAACTGAAATGAAAAATACACTAGAAGGAATGAATAGCAGAATAACTGAGGCAGAAGAATGGATAAGTGACCTGGAAGACAGAATGGTGGAATTCACTGCCATGGAACAGAATAATAAAAAAAGAATGAAAAGAAATGAAGACAGGACTTCCCTGGTGGTACAGTGGTTGAAAGTCCGCCTGCCAATGCAGGGGACACGGGTTCGCGCCCCATTCTGGGAGGATCCCACGTGCCACAGAGCGGCTGGGCCCATGAGCCATGGCTGCTGAGCCTGCACATCCGGAGCCTGTGCTCCACAAGGGGAGAGGCCACAACAGTGAGAGGATCACATACAGAAAAAAAAAAAAGAAATGAAGACAGCCTAAGAGACCTCTGGGACAATAATAAATACATCAACATTTACATTATAGAGGTCCCAGAAGGAGAAGACAGAGAGAGAAGGAACCCAAGAAAATATTTGAAGAGATTATAGACAAAAACTTCCCTAACATGGGAAAGGAAATAGCCACCCAAGTCCAGGAAGCGCAGAGAGTTCCAGGCAGGATAAACCCAAGGAGAAACATGCCAAGACACACAGTAATCAAGTTGACAGAAATTAAAGACAAAGAAAAATTATTAAAAACAACAAGGGAAAAACAACAAATAACATACAAGGGAACTCCCAAAAGGTTAACAGCTGATTTCTCAGCAGAAACTCTATGAGCCGGAAGGGAGCAGCACAATATATTTAAAGTGATGAAACGGAAGAACCTACAACCAAGATTACTCTACCCAGCAAGGATCTCATTCAGATTCGACAGAGAAATCAAAAGTTTTAAGACAAGTAAAAGCTAAGAGAATTCAGCACCACCAAACCAACTCTACAACAAATGCTAAAGGAACTTCTCTAAGTGGGAAACACAAGAGAAAAAATGACCTACAAATGCAAACCCAAAACAATTAAGAAAATAGGAACATAATAGGAACAAACATAGTGATAATTACCTTATGTGAATGGATTAAATGCTCCAACCAAAAGATATAGGCTAGCTGAATGGATACAAAAACAAGACCCATATATATGCTGTCGACAAGAGACCCACTTCAGACCTAGGGACACATAAAGACTAAAAGTGAGGAGATGGAAAAAGATATTCCATGCAAACGGAAATCAAAAGAAAGCTGGAGTAGCAATACTCATATCAGAGAAAATAGATTTTAAAATAAACAATGTTACAAGAGACAAGGAAGGACACTATACAATGATCAAGGGATCAATAAGGCAAATGCTAACAGCTGTAAAAGAGGAAGTCAACAGTAACACAATAATAGCGGGGGACTTTAACACCTCACTTACACCAATGGAAAGATCATCCAGACAGAAAATTAATAAGGAAACACAAGCTTTAAATGACACAAGAGACCAGATAGATTTAATGGATATTTATAGGACATTCCATTTGAAAACAGCAGATTACACTTTCTTCTCAAGTGCACACAGCACATTCTCCAAGATAGATCACTTCTTGGGTCACAAATCAAGCCTTGGTAAATTTAAGAAAATTGAAATCATATCAAGCATCTTTTCTGACCACAATGCTATGAGATTAGAAATAAATTACAGGGAAAAAACATAAAAAAACACAAAAACATGTAGGCTAAAAAATACGTTACTAAATAACCAAGAGATCACTAAAGAAATCAAAGAGGAAATCAAAATATACCTAGAGACAAATGACAATGAAAACATGACAATCCAAAACCTATGGGATGCAGCAAAAGCAGTTCTAGGAGGGAAGTTTATAGCAATGCAGTCCTACCTCAAGAAATAAGAAAAGTCTCAAACAATCTAAACTTGCACCTAAAGGAACTAGAGAAAGAAGAACAAACAAAACCCAAAGTTAGTAGAAGGAAAGAAATCATAAAGATCAGAGCAGAAATAAATGAAATACAAACAAAGAAAACAATAGCAAAGCTCAATAAAACTAAAACCTGGTTTTTTGAGAAGACAAAAAAAAAATTGATAAACCTTTAGCCAGACTCATCCAGAAAAAGAGGGAGAAGATCAAATCAATAAAAATAGAAATGAAAAAGGAGAAGTTACAATGGACACCACAGAAATACAAAGCAGCATAAAAGACTACTACAAGCAACTTTATGCCAATAAAATGGACAGCTGGAAGAAAATGGACAAATTCTTAGAAAGGTATAACCTTCCAAGAC
Organism: Lagenorhynchus albirostris; assembly: GCF_949774975.1. Classification (NCBI taxonomy): domain Eukaryota; kingdom Metazoa; phylum Chordata; class Mammalia; order Artiodactyla; family Delphinidae; genus Lagenorhynchus; species Lagenorhynchus albirostris. The sequence continues at coordinate 46,085,540 of NC_083112.1, read as the reverse complement.
TGAACCAGGAAGAAATAGAAAATATGAACAGACCAATCACAGGTAATGAAATTGAAACTGTGATTTAAAATCTTTCAGCAAACAAAAGCCCAGGACAAGATGGCTTCACAAATGAGTTCTATCAAACATTTAGAGAAGAGCTAACAACCATTCGTCTCAAACTCTTCCAAAAAATTGCAGAGGAATGAGTATACCCAAGCTCAGTCTATGAGGCCACCATCACACTGATACCAAACCACATAAAGACACTACAGAAAAAGAAAATTACAGACGAATATCACTGATGAATATAGATTCAAAAATCCTCAACAAAATTCTAGCAAACAGAATCCAACAACACATTAAAAAGATCATACACCACGATCAAGTGGGATTTATCCCAGGGATACAAGGATTCTTCAATATATACAAATCAATCAATGTGAAACACCATATTAACAAGTTGAAAAATAAAAACCAAATGATCATATCAATAGATGCAGAAAAAGCCTTCGGGGGCTTCCCTGGTGGTGCAGTAGTTGAGAGTCTGCCTGCCGATTCAGGGGACATGGGTTCGTGCCCTGGTCTGGGAAGATCCCACATGCCACAGAGCGGCTGGGCCCGTGAGTCATGGCCACTGAGCCTGCACATCCAGAGCCTGTGCTCCGCAATGGGAGATGCCACAACAGTGAGAGGCCCACACACCGCGATGAAGAGTGGCCCCCACTCGCCGCAACTAGAGAAAGCCCACGCGCAGAAACAAAGACCCAACACAGCCATAAATAAATAAATAAATAAATAAATAAAACTTGTACTACATGCCAGATGCTGGACAAATTTAAAGGAGAAAATTATATTAAAAAAAAAGACTGGACACTCTAAAACTCTTAGAGGAAAACATAGGAAGAACACTCTGACATAAATCACAGGAAGATCTTTTTTGATGCACCTCCTAGAGTAATGGAAATGAAAACAAAAATAAATGAATGAGACCTAATGAAACTTAAAACCTTTTTTACAGCAAAGGAAACTATAAACAAGGTGAAAAGACAACCTTCAGAATGGGAGATAATATTTGCAAATGAACCAACAGACAAAGGATTAATCTCCAAAATATAGAAACAGCTCATGCAGCTCAATATTAAAAAAACAAATAACCCAATCAAAAAATGGGAAGAAGACCTAAATAGACATTTCTCCAAAGAGGACATACAGATGGCCAAGAAGCACATGAAAAGCTGCTCAACATCACTAATTATTAGAGAAATGGAAATCAAAACTACAATGAAGTATCACCTCACACTGGTTAGAATGGGCATCATCAGAAAATGTGCAAACAAATGCTTTAGCATTTGGGTGTGGAGAGAAGGGAACCCTCTTGCACTGTTGGTGGGAATGTAAATTGATACAGCCACTGTGGAGAACAGTATGGAGGTTCCTTAAAAAACTAAAAATAGAATTACCATATGACCAAGCATATAACCAGAGAAAACCATAATTCAAAAAGACACATGCACCCCAGTGTTCACTGCAGCACTATTTACAATAGCCAGGTCATTGAAGCAATTTAAATGCCCATCAACAGACAAATGGATAAAGAAGATGTGGTACATAAACACAGTGGAATATTACTCAGCCATAAAAAAGAAGGAAACTGGGTCATCTGTAGGGATGTAGATGGACCTAGAGACTAGATGGACCTAGAGTTCAAACAGAGTGAAGTAAGTCAGAAAGAGAAAAACAAATACTGTATATGAATGCATATATGTGTCTAGAAAAATGGTACAGATGAACCAGTTTGCAAGGCAGAAATAGAGACACAGATGCAGAGAACAAACGTATGGACACCAAGTGGGGAAAGTGGGGTGGGGGTGGTGGTGGGATAAATTGGGAGATTGGGATTGACATGTATACACTAACATGTATAAAATAGATAACTAATAAGAACCTGTTATATAAACAAATTAAATTAAAAAACAGAAAAAAATTTAACAAAAAAACTTCTAGGAAGAAACAAACTCAATATCCCTTAGAGAGAAATATGTATACAACTTATTGCCCATATAATAAAAGCACCAAACAAATGTTGAAAATTATAATGGATATGTGATAAATGTCCAAGTTGTAAAAAAAGCAGGTTAAAAAACAGTATGTATCAACTGATCCCAGTTTCAGAGCAAGTGTGTGTGTGTGTGTTTGTGTGTGTTGTATTTACATATTGAAAAAACATGAAAGTTTATGCACAGAATATTAATAGTGGCTATTTCTGAAGGAAGGCTTTTACTTTCTATTTGCACTGTCTGAAAGTTTTACAATTGATTTGTCCTATATTTATAATTTTTAAAAAGCTATTTCTATTTCTTAAAGTATTTCTAAATAGACTTCTGCAAATAAATTGTCGATACAAACATTTTTACCTAGATACCATCAATAGCTACCTAAACAAGTAATAAAATTTATAATTTGAAATTATGAAATACATACTTTTGGTTTATTTAATTTTATAAGCAACTCATTAAAGATATTTTTAAGGTTGATGGTTTGAAGAGTTTTGATTACCAATTCCACCAAAAGCCACAGACTTCTAGAAAGGTTTAGAACATTAAAGATTAACTGTTTAGTTTATTATTTGCTAGACAAATAATAAACATATTCAGAATTTAAGTGTATTATTTTTTCCCTGATTTGATCACAGACCTAATTTGATAAAGAGGTCAGTACTTGGCACATTTGAGTAAATATCAAAATGGTATTGGATATTTATAGAACTAAATTAGATGTTAAACAAATGGAAATTATAATTTAGAGAAAGAAAAGACAGGATATTTATAGCTTGTTGAGTATGATAGGAATCTTTTACTTTTTTATTGGAAAGTAATTTTTTAATTGTCTTTTTAAAAAATAAGTCATTTGAAATATTTAATAAAATATTTGGTTTTTACCATAATGTGGAGATTTTAGGTAAACCCCATGAATACTGAAGGTATACTATTCTGAGTTTTCTTTGCCACAGGAAAAATTTGATAGGAATGGCAATGAAGTAATGTTATCAATGAACATTGGGGTTGAAGTGTGTTAGCACAACTTCTGAGCCTAGACCTTCTTTTACCCTTTCAAAGAAAGTTCTTGGATTTGCAATAGTCACTACTGGGTATCACTGTAATCTGGAAAGGTAGTTACAACTCTAAGGAGGAGTAATCAGCATTATTCTCTATAACCAAGAGAGAAAAGGCACATTGTAAGAACACTGACCTTGAGAAATTTCAGCTCTCTGTGCTTTCATTTCAACATGGAACCCAAATGCAAGCCAACCATCTCATTCTGTGTAGCAGTGTTCCAGTGCCAGGTACTGAACAGACTGTGAAATTATACAATATTCTATAATATTTTATAGAGAGTTTAAGATATTTCAAGGATAATTTAGGCTATAGGCAATATTTATTGTATGTAACCCCTGAATAAGATATTACTTTGCTAAGTAACTCCTTCGAAGCTCTGAGTTCCCCTTAAACAAATTCTATTCCACCCAGCAAATTATTTGCTCAACAGTGAGAATTTTATTTCTAGAATACACAACTTGTGAGTTTCTCCTATTGAAGGACAATAGAAAGATATGGATGGGACTATTAGGAAGAGTAAAGGAAGAATGGGAAACCCCACCTCAGAGGAGATGGTAGAAGGTTTTGCCTTAGGAGAGATTAAAGAAACTCATGCAACATAATCTGGATCTTTCAACTCACTCTCCATTCGTTAGAGAGAAGGGAACTGAGCTGTCTGCAGAAAGGGCTTGACTGGTTGGGGGAGTCTGCCATATGCTTTGGAGAAAGAATTTGAGAAATACTTTACAGCATGTCAGGAAGGTTAAACAGAGGTTACCCAAAGAGCTGTTAAATCTCAAGCATCACTTTGCATTTCTGGGATTTGGGAGGCATCAGTCAATACACCCAAATCTTAACACTTTCTAGTTTGAAGCGCCTTTCTAGGCATTAATAGTTAGTTAGAGGACATGAGTAAGAAAAAAATCTATGAGAATGCAACTTTACTTTGAAATAAAGCAAAATAATTTATGAGTATCTTATTTAAATTTTTGGGGAGGTAGAATCAGGACTATTTCTCAGGAGCAAGACATGATAGATACTGCAGCCTCTCAGACTAGTTCTTTGAACTGCATTGGAGTCTTCTTTCTAAATTGGTGGCATCCCTCCGGTTGTCCCCAGTGCCCTATCAGGCAAAAAACAGTCAACAGTTCTTCTAGCTCACAGCGTTCATTTCTGATTATTCTGCTTTACTGTCAGTCGGTCAGGTTGGCACGGCTGTTCGTAAACATTGCCTCCGCTCATCCCTCCATCTCTTCCAATTCTCTAAAAAAGTGTCCCGAGCAGCTATAGCCCTAGAATATTATCTTTTTAAAAAAAATCACAATGCAGATCTTCTTGCTGGTGGAACTGGTTTCTGACAATGACAAATTTAACTTTTCTATAGAACCAGTTTTTTTGAGAATAATAATCATAAGAACCGTTAAAAAAATTTATAACAGTATACTATTCCCCACACATGACTATGATAGATACAATTTTACATAATTTAAAATTCCCCTGATTCAATATTCACTTTCTTTCATGTGAAATCTGTGAAAGCATGGAATTTAACAGAAAAGAAAACCCAAAATATATATTAATGTTATTTTTTAGGCACCTCCTGTTGATTTTTCTCATTTTTTCCCCACAGTAGTATTTCTTTTTCTTTTCAATTGTGAATATTAATTGAAGGAATTGTTTGTTAGACATACTATCAGATAATTTTGTAATAAATCTCATATAACATTGACACTGTGATTCAAACACAAATCTGGCTGAGAAGTGATGACAGTAATTCTGTTGCATATAGTAGTTGTTGTTACCAATTAATCGAGATAATCTGAAGAGTCAAGATTTGAAGAAGAAGATTTTACAATTACATTGAAAGGAATCTTCAGCTGGAATTGTTAGCATATAACTTTTTTTTTCTCCTGGGCCAATCCTACAGGTTGGATTCAATGCAGGGACTATCTCTAATTGGCTGATGTCAGTTCTGGAATTTGAATGAACACTATTATTCACTTTCCTGAGAAAGGAACATAACAAACGCCAACCTGTCTCTACCCTCCCTGAGATGTTTAGCTGAATCACTTATTCCTATGGCATGGCCCACGCTGGACAGTGGGAGCTCTGAGCTCTCCCATGTCCCAGGTAAGGCAGGACCCTCTCTGGCTTCCTGTCAGTCAGGTGTCTTAGGGTGACTGCCTGCAACAGGGTCCTCAGCAGCAGCTTTCAGCGCTGGCTGCTCCCTGCTCAATCATCTCAGGAAACGGTACAAGATTCTTTCCAGGAACCTTCCACTCTCCCACACGTGATCACACCCTCAGCAGCTGGACTCACCCAGGCAAGCATAAGGGGCTTCACAGCAAGTTGGGTCCTAAAATCTCCTGTGGGTGCTGCAACCTCTTGCTCTGTTCTTTCAAGGAATAACTCTTTCAAGGGACTTACTCAAATCCCCTAGAGCTGTGTTAAAGGAGAAAACTGTAAAATTGCCTTCATCACATCCCTAGCTGGTCCCTTTTGCCGGACGTGAGGCAGGACAGGACGTCCTGTGCCTCCCCTCTGACTCAGGCTGTTTTCAGTCCTTCCATCTGCCTTCCAGGGAGAGAGGTGCTGCCATGTCACACCACTGGGTCTGGTCTGGCAGTTTCAAGCACAAGAATCTAGGATCCTGGGCTTCCCTGGTGGCGCAGTGGTTGAGAGTCCGCCTGCGGATGCAAGGGACACGGGTTCGTGCCCCGGTCCGGGAGGATCCCACATGCCGCGGAGCGGCTGGGCCCGTGAGCCATGGCCGCTGAGCCTACGCGTCCGGAGCCTGTGCTCCGCAATGGGAGAGGCCACAGCGGTGAGAGGCCCACGTACCGTCAAAAAAAAAAAGAATCTAGGATCCTTGGCAACCCCTACAAAGACTGGTATCCCCCACTATTCAAAGGTTCATCTTACGCCGTTTCACTTTTACGAAAGACCTACAGTAGTACTACTTGTTTTCGCTAATGAACAGAAATCTGAAGATTTTTGCTTTTATGGAAAAAAGTCGAAATGCAAAAATAGCGGTCAGCGTTGGTTTTACAGCAAGCTGTTTACTGGAAGAGCAAGGAGAGTGAAACAGCCAAGCTCCTTCCCTGAGAACTCCCCTCAGCATCTCAGCATCAAGCCTCCACAGCTTTGAATTGTGTCTGTGAGCATCTGTGCTTTATCTCGATTTATTTTGTGCATCCACTAGCATGATGTGTCCTAAGGTAATTGCTTCTTGACTTTACGGTGTTTTGGCTTAGGAAAGGTTTCACAGGAACCCTCTACTTTCAGATAGTGGAGAACCTGTACCTCTTCTTTCATCCTTCTGCAGGGTCTGGGAGTACCTAGGCAAATCAGTTTTTTCCCCCTAAGGTAAATGTGCCAACTTAAGTCTAATTAATAAATACTCTGGCTTCTTTAAAGTCTAGGCAATAGGAAACACATAACAATGGTTAAAAGGCTAGTTCTGAAGAAAAAGAAGTTGCTTTGGTTTGCTATTTTTATAGAAAGATAAAAACACCTGTGCTCTAGAGGTGAGTCACTCTTTTCCAGCTTAAGTGGTTCTGGACAAGTTCAAGCAAAGAGGAGCAGAGCTTTACAGTAGAACCTCCCTACTGTCAGCAGTTGCACTCCCAGACTTTCAGTCTGGCAGGCAGGTATACCTTCAGGAAGTCAAAGCATTTGTCAATCTCCCAATGTACATTTTTCTCTTCTTAATCACTTGTTGAGGGACTGCTACATGTAGAGATGAGTATTCCATTTTAAAGTGTATGAAGAGGGGCTCAAGAGTGCTTTTATATTTATGAATTTCTCTATTTGCAGAGAGGTGGACCTCTCTGTGAATGATGAGTGAATTATGTCTCTTCTTCAGTGCATTTCCCTAAAGTGAAGTTTTCCCATTTTTTAGGTTAATTATTTTAAGTTTTTTGCAGTTTTAACACTGCAACATTTTGAGCTTCAGTGAAAGGCACCACTTCCTGGAAAGAAAACCCCAAATTAGAGCAGTGCTCTTTCCTCTTTTGAAAAGTTGGCAGGTGGCAATATCCAGTGTCAAAAGGGCATTGTTGGGGATAAATGAAATAACACACTTGACAACACCAGAAAAACACCGGACTCACAGTGATGGTAGAAATTGTAACTGGATCTGAGTGTTAATCCTTTAGTCTGTAAAAGGAACAGAAGTTAAATATTTTCTTATACCAATATAAATACTCTGTAGCAAGCATGCACTAAAATGTTGATGAGCCTCAAAAACTGACACCACATCTGTACACACATTCTATTAAAGGATAAAAGAAGGAGGGGCTAGTTTCACTACATTATCTCTAGAGGATCCCAAATTCTTACTTTTTTCCATTGTGTGTCAGAATTCCCACTATCATTATTCTGCTCTTTGTTTTTCATTTTCTTTTCTCTTCCCCAGGGCAAATGACTCAGCTAAAAGATTGAAACAAGTTAAAAATATACTAGCTCAGAAATACTGGTGATAACATTTCTACCTCCTATGGCTAGATGTTTCTCAGGGAATCCCTAAACCCGGAGGAAACGTCTTGACAAAGGAATACACATGGGGGGTGTATGTGTACAAACAATTATTCCAGGTCAATAGACTTATGATGTGTAGGAGTCTAGACTCTATGCAGAGTCACATACCCCATGGAATAGAAGAAAAAATGAAATACAAGTGGTGAGATTATGATAGCAGGAATTCTTGGGTAAACCAACTTTTAAAAATATTTTCAGACTATTTACAATAAGCTAACAGTAAATCTATCTAGGTATAGTCTTTCATCTTCCATTGTAATGGTCAATATAAAATGTGGCAAATCAATCAATATGGATATGACTATGCATATATGAATGTAGCATACACACATAGGAAAATGACACAGTTCCTATTGGGTCACTAACAGCTGTAATATAACTTTAACCTTTTCAAAAAGGGGCGCTTCAGTGTTCAGAAATATTACATAGAGACATCTCCACAGTAGATTTTTATTATGTATAACAACTGTGGCTTATGATTCCATTTCAATGCCTGTTCTCTGTGACTGCACCTGGTGACAAATTTGTTACACAATCTCAGTGGAGAATTTCATGAGGTCTTTGCAATAGATAGCCAAGCCTTTTATCTTCTTTTTTAAGAAACATACGGCATCCTTGTGAATTCATTTAACTATTACCACTTTGGGTAACAGACACATGTGGCACTAAATCTGGCCTTAGCACTCTTATTTGATAAACTATAAATATTGTAGTTATTTTGCAGCATGAATTTTCTTTGAGGTATTTTTCACGGTTTGTTCAACTCAGCAACTATCCTCAGGGAGCAAGGACCATCCTCGATGATAACTACTTCAATTCAGTTTCAAATAACTATTGTAATAAATCATAGCACTAATTGGCTAAGGAATTTAGACTCCAGTGTAAAAGTGTGGTTGAGATTTTGTGCCCGTATGTCGCACAGAAAGATAGAAGAGATCCATTCTGGCTGGGAACTAAATAGAGCAATAGGTGACCAATACAAGACCCAGCCCAGCTGTTGTTTTACTTTTGATTTCCCAGTTCAGCTTCTGGCAGTTACTACAGTGAGCCTCTATTGTTTATCTTCAGGTAGTATGATTATAACTGGCTTCCATTCCATGAAGGGGAAATCATTCTACTCTTATAGACCAAGCAAGCACCATTGGCCTTGGTCCCATCTCCCTGTCTCAGTCTCCCTTTGAGAAACAGGCTTAGGCCTGGTAAAAATTCATTTACAAATGAAACAAATAGGTCAGGTTACTATTGGGTAAGACCAGACACAATTTCTCCATGAAGGAAAATATTTCAAATGGATATCATCTTACTAGTTGAAGTGTTGCAGCCCAGTTTTAGGATGGTGACTTGGCAGAAAAGAAGAGCAGATCTTATTGACTATTTCTTTCTACTACACTATACTGACTATATACTTGCTACTTTGCATTTTATATTACTTATATTTTCCTTCTATTACTTTCTTCCTAGTTTAAGAAAAATTGGTGTTAATTTAAATCATAAAAATGTTGTGGTGGTTAGTAAAATATAAAGACCGAGTTATAATTTATTATTGAATTTTTTACTTATTCTTTTCATTATTGGTGAGTATACCAAATACCAAATCCTAAAAGGTGGGTAAGTATATCAGTTTTTGTTAGTAAACTGTTACTGAATACTGATAAATCCTCTTTGGCCCAATGGTCTCTCAGAAAAGGAAGAACATAAAATGCATTGTCAGAAAAAAATCTGTTTTGTTTCTAACCAGCATATCTGTGAAAGCAGAAATGGACTTCTAGAGGCTTTCTAGAAGCCTGACCTCTGATTTGTGAATCAGAGAATTAGGCTGAATAATCCAAAGCAACATTTCAATGCTACAAAATCTTCTCATAAGTGTATAACAAATCCACATCTTCTATATCTGCTGTTGAGAAAGGAAGTTCAAATTTGTTGAACCCTCATTTTTATAGGTTTGAACAGCTTCTCCTCCTGAAGCCGGATCTGCATGATTATGCTGCCATGCACCAGTCGAGTTGGGCTGAATGCTGCCCCCCCAGAAGCCTAATTGACAATTCTGTTGCCCTTCTCTGACTATTTAAGAAGAGTTGTGAGGTCAATGGCAATGATACTCCTTCGAGGCATAAATGCCGTCTAGCAGGACATTTTTTTTTTAATCTGTTCTTTTAGAACGCTCTCGTGTCAAAGAGTTAAAAATAAAATGTTTTACAGGAGAGAGGGAATCTGACAACACTGCTGACCCACATTTCAGAAGGAAAATGAGAAATATAGGGGTCAGATCCCAGCCACTGGAAGCACAATGAACACTTATGCTGTAAATGAAGTAGTGAAATCGCCCACTGGAACAAGCAATTTTCATAACCAGTACACTTCAATAAAGTGAATTTTATCATATCTTGTGACCTCCTGAAGTTCCCAAACCAAAAGTCTTCAGGGTACATTAGACTGGCAAAAAATACACAGTAACCTCAGTAAATGGCAGGATAAGAAGGACCCAAATGCCAAATCTCAAAAAATTAACCCAAATAATATGCCGTGATTGATACTTGGGGAAATTTAACTTGTTAAATGATCATTTATTTTCATAGTTTTTTTTTTCTTTTTTTACTGTAAGAAAATGTTTGGACATCATATTATCAAAATCTCTAAAGTGAAATATTAAGACTAGAAGATTAAACAGAAATATCATAATCAAAACGTAGATCCAAATGTCTAATCATAAAGTAAATATTAAGGTTGAAAGAATAATAGCACATTAGTTACTGTATATATTTTAAATATTTGATTTTGTCTTCCAATGTATAAGAAAACGTATTTTACTTTTTTTCACTAGACAGTTAAGTATATGAAAAACATTGAGACAATGAGAAGAGTTTCAATACTTGCTCATGAATTTTAGAGAATAAATATGTATTTCAAAAGCCATTATTTTCCAGAAGTATTTGTGAAGTGCCTTATATTCAAAATATAATACATGTAACATTCTTAGTCTTTCACATTTTCTAAATTTTAAAAATGAAAGGTAAGGGGTATGTTTATATAAACAAAAATACAATCTCCCTTAAGCCATTAGAATGTTTTTAAAGCATATATATACTGGAAAACTTATCTTGAAATTAGAAGTTGAATGATATAATAAGATCCCTTTAAAAGCCTGATATGGATAATGCAGTTTAATTGCAGTATAATGTCTGAATAAAAACAATAACTATCTTTTAATTTCTGATTCATAATTTAATTAAAGAGAACTACAGTAGTGACATAAAATCAAATACACCAAGCCCAAATTTCATGGATCACCGTAAAGAATTCAGCTTACTTATCATACTTTTCATAATATAACACTTTTCCTAAACTACATGAGCTATTAACTGATGCATTTTGAACAATGTAGTGTGAATATCGTCACACTACATAGACATACTTTTTTCAAGTCTAATACAGATTCACTGTTATGCCACTGTTTAATCTTATTGACATATTTTCTAGGATTATCTTTGTACAGACCTTATTTTGTACTTCAACAATGGTGGATCAAATTCCTTCAATGATAATAAAACTGAGAGTCATAAAAGAGATGGTCAATAAGTTACAGGGGTTTTTTTTCACCTTTCAATTCTGGGTTTTCATTCTGACAGCATTTCCCCAAGTACACTTCTGTAATTACTCAAAGAAAATGTAGTAGATATGCGATCTTAATTTTTCAGAGGAATTTGTGGCTGTAGTTTTCTTCTCTATACGAACATGAATATTACATGATTAACAATAGCACAAGAATAATTTTATTTTGAATTTCATCTTTATAGTCTCATAAGAACCTCAACTTGCTTCAGAATTTATACCTAAGGCATGTATTAGCTAAAACTAAAAAATATATAGTCTCTACACATTATTTTATTGTTTAAATGGTCCTCATTCATATTTCATTTCAATAATATTTCCCCAGCTTGTAAAGCTTATGTTACAGTGAGCTCCTCTTTAAATTCACAATGCATAAAACTGCCAGGTGGCCTAATAACAGAGTGCATTAACAGATTGAACTATAAATCAGATGCTTGTGTTCACGTACTGTAAAAATACCACCAATTTCTTTCAGATTATAGTTTGTACACTGATTCCTAAGAGTGATCACAAATGCTTTGGGAAATTTAAAAAGAATAAAGAGGTCATATATCCCAAACTAAAAAATAATATTACCTTCATTTTCACTTCATTATTATTTTCACCTACCTTTTACCGTTGATGTGAAATTAAGATAATAAACACAATGCCCATGAAACACTGCCTTACCAAAAGCTATTATTATTCCTATTAGTATTTAATACTATAAATCTATGCTACAAATGAATTGTTTTTGTTGAGTGATTTAATACTATGGTAAATAGTTATTCATCTCAACATTTATTGAGAACAAACAGTGGGTTATGCACTATGTTTGTTATATAAAATATAAAGTTGGAAATGCATAGAGATTACTTATCTCTTGGCTATTTAAACAATTTAAATAATTTGAGAAATAAGGGAATAAGTCACATTTCTTTTTTCAAGAGGATGAAATTTTTGAAAAGCCTTTAAATTAAGAATAACTCATTGTGTATAGAAACCTGGACTTTTAATTCGCAGAAAGAGAAAAAAAAATCAACTACTTTACCATCTAGGATATGAGGAAGGAAACTGAAAACCAAGGAGTCAATTTACTTATTCATGGTTATATATTTCAGTGGCATCAAAGCCAGAGCAGGAGACCTAAGAGCACACTGGTAAAAACTTCCCCTTGCTGAGCACATAATTGTTTACAAAGTGCATGTGTAGGCTTTATCTATCTTACAGCAATAAATCAGTAGAGTTATACTGGGACCCAGCTTTTCTACCTTAGGCACAAAGTTCTATGTACTACCTCATTACCCCATTGCTGTGTTCTTTCTATAATTTTATGGTACTTCTGTGTCCCATGAGTGACTTCATGTTAACAGAAAATATTTCACAAACTAACAGAAGCAAATAGAATTAGATTTGTGAGGCAAATTGAAATAAATATAGGGCAATTGAGATCATATATAAACTACAATTCGCTAGAAAAGGTAAAGTCAATATTACAGCCCTATGCGTGAAGGTAGTAAAACAAAAGTCCAAAAGCAGAATGAAGACTGCTTTAGGAAATCTTTCAAAAATGGTTGATTTCAAAAATCTTTTGATGAATCAGTAAAATGAATCCAAAGAACAGGTTCACATCAGAGAATGGTAGGCTAACAAGCTACAATGATAACGTTGACATTTTAAGAAGCATCATGCTGATATAAGCAAGCCTTGAAGGAGTGAGCAGAATTTTACATGAGATTTTTTAAAATATTCATATGCATATGGCACTAAAAACTGGTGGTAGCATTTTGGTTTAACAATGAGCTCTTGCTCACATTACCTATCCTTCGTACATTTGTGGGATGCTCACTGTGGATGCAGGATGGAATCGCTGATTTCAACAGCGGAAAGAACAGGGAACCTGAGGATCTCAGACCAGCAATTAAAAACTCTGGCCCAGAAATGGCTCAAGTCACTTGCCCATACCACGTAATGGCCAGAAATAACAGTCATACTCAACTGCAAAAGAAATGGAGAAGTACTGATATAATGTTCTCATGGGCCTAAAAAGAAGGAAACTATGGGCAAGCATTAGAAGACTCAATCATGGCTATTAGTAAAAGTTAATTTTTCCTTCCTAGCAATACCTCCTGGTGACACATTGAGACATTTCTGAAGTCCATTCATTATTGAGTACATAACTGTCTGCTGAGCATTATTGTTGGCACTCTGTGGGAAGGAAATATGGGGAAAAATTGTTTTTATTCTGGTCTTCTTATCTCCAGCAGGGTTTCTCAACCTGGACACTAATTAACATTTTGGACTAGCCTCATTTGTGGTGGCTGTCCTGTGTGTGATTGTAGGATATTTAGCAGCATCCCTGTTCTACCCATTGGATGCCAGTAGCAGTCCTCTACCTCCCCAGAATGTGACAATCAAAATAGTCCTCAGACATTGCCAAATGTTTCCAGGGAGTTGGGGTGGGAGGTGGAAGAGGGGAGACAGCAAAGTCCTTATTGCATAATTTATAGAGATGCAAACACAATGCATGCCAGGGTAAGTCTTGGATGTTCACATTTTGTTAGTTTGGAGAGGGAGGTATTCATTTTGATTGGGAGAATCTGGGCAAGCCTTTTGGAGAAGATGACTGGCTGAGGACTTTGAAGAAAGGACACATTTTTGCAGGGTGAAAGTGGGTTGGCCAAGAAGGTAAAAGACTTGGAGCAAAATCTTAAAAGTAGACTAAAATAGGATGAGTTCAGAGAGCAGCCAGAGATGTGGCGCAGACAGCTGATCTGAAATTAACTTTGGTTAATAGATAATTTATGAAATGGTAAATCCATACACAGATAATAAAAAAATAATTACATTGGGTTTTTTCTTACATTTCTTAGAGAACCAACATTAAATATAATTTCCCCCCTTGGTGATAATGATTGTGATGACTGAATAGGAAAACCGATGTCATTGCTTATGCCACCATCTTCAGTAAACCCAAAAGACAGTCTTCATAATGTATGGAGATTCCTCACTGATGTGTTGTAATGGACATTCCCTGTAGAACAGAAAAACTGGCTGAGAAGGCTCATGTTTGAAAGTGACTTAAAGAGAAAATTGGAACCAAGCATGTTGACTGTTTCCATTGTTGCCATAGGACTAAATGTCAGGAGCTTGAATAGTGGAGACATTGTTACACAGAGAAGCTCAGGATGGTGTAATTTTAAGGCTTCATTTCAATGCTCCCATAAGTGGATATACTTAAAATTTTCACTTATCACGGAGAAATTTAAAATTGATTCATAAAAAAATCATCTTTTTCAAGATTTCAAAGGACATGGAATTTTGTGAAGTATAATATTTTACTTCTTAAATGCCTCTTTTCCTCCTCTAATTCTGCCACCTCCATCTATGTTATCTACTATTAATGAAATTTTGTGCACATCCTTTTGGGAATATCGATAAATTAATATGCAAGTCATTTTTTGTGGGTCTGTATACTAGCTACAAACTTTCTATGCAGTAAACATGATTTATATATAAATTGTAAATTTATCCAACTAATTTGTTGAAACAATTCCAATGAATTGGAACTGCTAGGAATAAGGATATCCAAAATTTATAGTTTGAGTCCAAACCACATTTCCCCTACTATATAGATGGGACCTCATCAATCTTGTCTCCCAGTGCTTATGTGGGTCTGTTTCCTAAAACTGCATAAATGTTAGATTTTTAATCTTTGGTAATATGATATTACAAAGAAATTGTTTTTCTTCTGTTATTGTTCAGCTCAGTCATCTTCATATATGCTTAATCTTTACTAGTCACTCGTGTTATTACATTTTCTTGTTTTTTGTTTTTCACTTCCCTTGGTGTATCAATGTCTCTGTTACTGGTTTCTAAGAGCTCATTTATGACTAAAGAAGTTAACCATTTGTCATGCAAATACCATATTTTATTGCCATCAATTTACTATGGTGTTTTGTATTTTGGTTGTGTATTAAAATGTGATCATGTTGTGTTTTAAAAAAATTAATTTCCACTTAGGGATTAGTTAGCAAGAATTTAGAGATGATACTCACCCAAAGATGAAAAGTCTAGGAAATAAAATCTCCAAATTTAAGTTTTGAGAACAAGTAGTATTTTAATAAACAAGAGGTTGGAGAAATTTTATGATGTGCCTTCAATTGATGTGCTTCCCACATTGAAAATTGTGGCCAAGAGAGTGGAGCTCACCAAACATCCCATCTGTTCCTCTATTTTTTACACCCCTCTGTAGTTGGAGGGCCATGTGACCAGCCAATAGTATGTGAGGAAGTGATGTGCCAAATTATGGAAAGGCAGCATGTGATCCCACAGCTGGATTTTCCCTTGTTGAAGCAACCTAGAAACCAGCACTCCACGTGGTACAGCTGACCAATGAGGTTGCCTCAGTTACCTTGGATCTCTGAGTTATTGTATGGAGCAGAGTCTCCTGTAGGCCCACACTGCACATTTATTCTTAGTGAGTGAGAAATTATCCTTTGTTGTATTTGGCCTCTGACATTTGGGAGACTGTCTTTTTACCACAGCATTAATTAACTCATTTAGATTAATACAAAGCCTTTTATAAAGAAGTTCAATTCAGCACTGAGGAGAAAATAAGCCCAAATTGAAGTAAGAGAAATTCTAAAACGAGAGTTAATAAAATCACCAATTCTATAAAAATAGGAAAAACTTATTTATCTAATTCAGTTTTTAAAAGTATGATCTTAGGCAAAAGTTAAGTATTGGAATAAATAACTCTTTGAGATCTCCTTTTGCACTAAGTTTCTGAATTTGGTCCTGATCTTCTTTTCTAAGTTTATTTCCTACTTGCTCATATAAATCACCTTCTCTAACCAAATAACTTCAAAACTTCCCTAGCTCCAAATATGTTCATACCTCCTTTCACCCTCAGACTCCCTACTTTTTATCTCTACTTATCCAATTTCTATCTACCTTTCAAGGCTTAACCCCATTCACTCCCACATTAGACCTTTCTAGACCCTGACTTGATATAGTTCTTCATATGAACTATTAGTCTTGAAATTTAATATTTAATGTTTGTGGAAATCATTTATTTCTGGCTTAGTCTATATTTCTTTTAATTTCCATGTCATCTCGAGAAATGTGTTAAAAATTCCTGAGAGACAGAAACTCAATTGTTCATACACCCCTAGCAGTGGGTAACATGTTTTCAACATAATAAATACTTAATAAAGATTTAATGACTGCTCTTTCCTTGTGGTTTTAAGCCTTAACTATCAAACTTAATGTTCTTTTTATTTAATCAAGAATATTTATTTCTTTTTGTTATCTACATAGTTAATATCATATCTAATGTCACAACTAACATCAAAGTGCAGGTCAGAAAACTTTCCAATAGAAAACTTTCCATATGCCAGCACTTCCCATGCAGATGGAATCGAAACGCATATAATCTGCACCATGTATATATGTGACACATGTTTGCTTTTGTTATAACTGGCCTTCCTCTAATAAGTTTATTCTTTATTTTTATCTTTAATGTAAGGGTCTGACCACCCTTATATCCTTTGTACTCACTGACAGAATGTATTAAGACAAGCATTAATAATCAGAACACTTACAAAAGGATAGATGGAAGATTCACGGAGATGCTGGAACATCCAGCCTTAAGCAGAAACTAGGGTAGAAAAGAAAGGACCCTAGATGAAGAACAATGTGGTTACTGTGTGATTATTAGATCTTGTGATATATTACAGAATAATTAGATCTCCCTGCCAACCAACAACACAATTGTGGCAGGCCAAACCATGATCCTCTCTGCTTTCAAACAAAAAGGTTTTCAGGAGCTGAAAGATATTTACCCACCCACCACTGGCAGTGTAGGTAACAGTAAGAGAATAGTTAGAACATGTTAAAAGAAGTAATCTATTAACAATGCCTTTGCCCTAACTCTTCAAGTGTCTGCAAGGTTCAGTTAGGTGAATTTCTACTCCACAGCTTTTTTTTTTTTTTTTGGACTGACTTCAGTGGCACATATGTGAATAAGTCCTAGATATTCTTATCTGAAAGTCTGGATTTCATTGAATATAACCATATAGGAATATTCATCCTTCAGTTAATTTTTGTCCAAAAATGCAACCAGCGAATGAAAACATTTCTATGAATGTTTTTATTTGTTTTATTTTTAAATTCCAGTTATTTTTAAGGTAATGCATTTCTAGATTTCTAGATTGGTGTCAGAAATTGTTGCATATCTGAGTCTATCTAATGGGGGCATTGAATATTTACCTTTTTTATTTTGCCAAAAAGAAAAGAGATATTGGTGTACACTATGAATGTGACATACCACTGTGTTTTAACAGTATTAAGAGGTCAGGTCTTAGTGGATGCTGCTGTATCAATGATCTAGAAATACATTTTCTGTTAATAAACTAAATTCAGGAAAACATATTAATAGTTCAATATTTTCCATATTAACTATCCTTCACCAAAATCTACTTCTGAGGGTAAACAGAATATGTGTGAAAGGCTCACTGGATAAATATTTATTATTTCAAACTTTTGAGATTTCATAGAAACTCTATTTTCAAGTATGAAACGTGAGTTTCTTAGTACAAAGTCCAGATTTTATGTTTATTTTCTTAGAAATATTTTAGGTCAAATCCACCATTAAAATTATGCCGAAGTGTGATATAGTGGCAAGCTCTTTGAGTTGAAGAAGTAGACAAAATAATTCTTGTCCTCAGTGTGCTACATCGTGACGGGTGTAATTTCTTTGATTGTGGTTTCTGAGTTTTCTCATCTTTGTAGTTTCCTCTAAAAAGGTTAAATAAAGTTTGAAACAAAACAAAAATAAGAGACCAGTCTTCATTTTTGGATTTTAAGTAATAGAGACAAAAATAGTACTATTCTCCTTGCCTCTTGGTAATCACCCAAAAATAATAAGGATGACAAGAAACTGAAAGGAAAAAAAAACCCTCCATCTTTGATGCAATTAGAAAAACCCTTTGTAACCTGAGCCACGGTGTATGTGGAATGGCTCCCAGGTACAAAGAAAGTCTAATGAGAGTAAAGGAGAATGCAAAGAAATGATACTCGAGGCTGCAGATCTTAGATTGAAGACAACAGGCACAATTCTTAAAACAAGTAGCCTACTCCGTGGGAAAAATTGAGTAACTTTATGTCCTTTGGAAACACAGTACAGGGTCTTGAGTTAGTCCTAGTTGCTTCCCAAGACCCAGTCTGGTACAGAGGAAAAGCAGGGGAGGTGAATGTAACTGAGGAACCACATGGATTGTCCTTTGGCATATAGTGAGGCAGGCAGGAGAGAAGAGACTTGACTTTGTAGTTACCACTACAGCTATCAATCTTGGTTGGCTAAGAGAAGAAAAAGCAAAAGGAACTTGTTCCCAAACACACCCTTATTTCACCCAGAGAAGTACTCCTAAGGATCAGAATGTGGCTCTGACCACTCTCCAGCCCCAACACAAATGTCACTGAGATAGTGGCTTCAGAGAGGATTCATCTCACTCAAAGCTAAATAATTATTGGGACTTCCCTGGTGGTGCAGTGGTTAAGAATCCACCTGCTAATGCAGGGGACACGGGTTCGATCCATGGTCCAGAAAGATCACACATGCTGCAGAGCAACTAAGCCCATGCACCACAGCTACTGAAGCCCACGTACATAGAGCCCATGCTCAGCAATAAGAGAAGCCACCGCAATAAGCCTGTTCACCACAAGGAAGAGTAGCCCCAGCTCACTGCAACTAGAGAAAGCCTGTGTGCCACAACAAAGACCCAATGCAGCCAAAAATAAATAAAATTAAAAATGTTTTTAAAAAGCTAAATAATTATGTAAAAGAAGAGTACAAAGTCTCTACAGAGACACTGCAAGGGAAAAAAAGACTAAAATGAATACGGGGAAAAGGGCAGAAAAAGAACTCTCCTCAGGAATATTTGCCATGGAGGATACAAAAATTATGATTAAACTATGTGACACAAATTTTAAAAAAACCTAATGATGTAAAACATCTCTATAAATCAGGATCTTAGTGCAAAGAACAAGGGGAAAGTAGAGCAAGGAACCAGAAGCAAATGAAACATGAGCTGAGAGAACTAAGAGAAAAAGTAGAATAGATAACAAAATAACCAAAAAAATGAAGATCATATCAGAAGCCAAGAGAATAATGATGATGAAGCCACAGCATAGGACAGGTGTTTCAAGATTTTATTAAGGGTGAATAAACCAGGAGTTAAAAGTTAAAAGAAATAGAAGACAGGAAACACAGACAAGGGGGATACAATATATGTATAATTAGTGTCCCTCAGGAAAAAGTTATTATAGAAAATAATCATAATTTAATATAATTTCCTAGAAATAGGTGCCAAAAAATGAATCAAGAAACTACTGCAAAAAGTCTGGAAGTTATTTGTGAATGTGTTTAAATGTAGAACTAAGTCTAAAACAAAAAGAATTACAAAACAATTGTTAAAGTTATATGCCTGTCAGTGTGGATATACATAACAAAAGTTGGGAAGGGGAGAGAGGAAAATAGAGAGGTAGTATAAGTATGCTGAATACTTCATCTTTTATAATCTGAGATCAAAATATTTCATTAAGGCTAATAACTCAAGAAATAGAGGCATAGGTGTATTTAAAAGTATAGTGGACAATAAATAATGTAATAAAAAACTAAAACCTGCTAGTGAAGTGTAGGGAAGAGAGAGGAAGAAAATGTTAATTTACTATATCCTTACAGTTTGTAACAGGTAGTCAGTAGAGACTACCTGAAGGAGTAGTGGATTAAGGCTATTATATAAAATACTTAAAAACATAACCACTAGAAAAAAAACACAAATTATCCAATTCATTAGAAGACACCCAAATATGAGCAAGAAAGCCTTTGACAACAACAGCGACAACAACAACAATAACACACACACACACATACACAAATTTGTCCTTTGAAAGAAGTCATAGAAACCTGGAATGTTCTTCTGGCAGTGCAGAGGAGGAGTTGGAGAGGGCCATGGCCAGGTCTAGAAACTCTTGCAGAGTTTATTTAGATAGTGAGGGGTTAGGGGTAAGCCCTAAAAATGGAGTGGCTGAATCACAGAACAAATAATGAGGAGAGATTCCCTGTGACAGTGTTAAGGGCTGAATTGTGTCCTCCAAAAAAGAAACGTTAGAACCAGTGATGCCAACTTGACTTGGTCCAAATTAAATATTATTTCTGGGTGCATCTGTGAGAGTGTTTTCCATATGAGATTATATTTGAATCAGTACACTCAGTAGAATAGATGGCCCTCCCCAGTGAAGATGGGTAGCACCTAATCTGTTGACGGCCTGAATAGAGCCAAAAGCAGAGGTAAGGAGTATTTGTTCCATTTCTGCTTGCTTGTTTGATCTGGGACATTGATTTTCTCCAATCCTTGGACTAGGGTTTATACCATTGACAACCCTAGATCTCAGGCGTTTGGACTCAGACTGGAATTGTACCACTGGATTTCCTGCATCTACAATTTGCAGATGACAGATCATGAGATTTCTCAGCCTTCATAATCACAAGAGCCAGTTCCACAGAATCTCTCTCTCTCCCCATGTATATATGTGGGGAGAATACACACACACAGACACACAGACACACAGACACACACACACACACACACACACACATACTTCTGTTTCTCTGGAGAACCCTGACTAATACAGACCCTTAATTCTCAATACTTTAGAATGTGACCTTATTCAGACATAGGGTTGTTACAGATGCAATTTACTAAGCTAAAATAAAGTAATACTGGAGTGGGTTGGGCTCTTGATCCAATATGACTGGTGTCCTTGCAAGAAGAGGGAAATTTAGACACTGGCACAAAGACAAGACATGTAAAGACAGAGACACACAGGAAGAACACCACGTGACAATGGAGGCAGATTACGGAATGATGCATCTACAAGCCACAGAAGGCTAAGGATGGATGGCCATCATCAGGAACTAGAAAGAGGCAAGGAAGGATCCTTCCCTAAAAGTTTCCAAGGGGGAATAGCCCTGCTAACACTTTGATTTTAGATTTCTAGCCTCCAGAGCTATGATAAAATAAATTTCTATTATTTTAAGCCACTCAATTTGTGGTACTTCATTACAGCAGCCCTAGGATGCTAACACAGAGAATAGTCAGGAGACTTTAAGACCAGATATTTTCAATATGTTGTCACCATCATTGGTTGTCCCCTTACTTTTAGTCATTTTTGGGGGCCACATGCAACAGTGTACTGTTAATGAAAGAGGAAGAGAGAACAGGCCCTGACAAGTTTGTGATCTGAGGGAAGATCACCACATGGAAGGAGCCAAAACATGGACATCAAGTATTCCTCAAGGTGGGAAACGGGAGTGGGAGGGGACCAGGGGGACATAAGACAAGCAAGAGTACTCAGATATATTGGAAGGTGGGCCCCAGGCATCCTGCTGTAGGTGGAGTGGATCCTTAAAATGTTGTTGTAAAGAACAACATTTTAAAAGGCTGGAGGGCTAGAAAACACTTGTTCACACATTTTAAAATGTTCAAAGAAATGTGTGTGTTTCAGAGATAGCAATAAGAAAGAAACTGTAAGGAATTCTTGTTGAAACTGAGTAGTAGCTTTCTTACAGGGACAAGAAGAAAGACTCTCCTTGGTACTTAAACAAGGAAATAACAGGACTAATGGAGAGTCAGCTTAAGACAGAAGGTCTAAAGGAAACTGAAGAAATTGTGATGGCCAATAGGCACATGAAAAGATGCTCAATGTCACTGATTATTAGGGAAATGCAAATCAAAGCTACAATGAGGTACCACCTCATGCTATCAGAGTGGTCATCATTAAAAAGTCTACAAATAACAAGTGCTGGAGACGGTATGGAGAAAAGAGAACTCTAAATGCCCATGGATAGAGAATGGATAAAAAGATGTGGTCGATATATACAATGGAATTCTACTCAGTCGTGAAAAAGAATGAAATAATGCCATTTGAAGCAATATGGATGCAACTAGAGATTATCATACTAAGTGAAGTCAGAAAGAGAAAGACAAATGATATCACTTATATGTGGAATCTAAAAGATGACATAAATGAAACTATCTATGAAACAGAAACAGAATCAGGGATATAGAGAATAGGCTGGTGGTTGCCAAGGGGGAGGGGGATGGGAGAGGGTTGGATTGGGAGTTTGGGATTAGCAGATGCAAAGTGTTATATATTGAATGGATAAACAATAAGGTCCTACTGTACAGCACAGGGAACTATATTCAATATCCTGTGATAAACCACAATGGAAAAGAGTATGAAAAAGAATGTGTATATATATATATATATATATATATATATATATATATATATATATATATATAACTGAGTCATTTTGTTGCACAGCAGTAATTAACACAACATGGTAATTCAACTATACTTCAATAAAAACTAAATTAAAAAAAGAAACTGTGAACTCCTCACAGTGATTCCTTGGAACTCTGGCCCATGAACCATCTCTCTGTTAGAGCTGGGGTGGCATTAGTGGGGGCCCTGTACCCACCGCCCACAAATGGGGGAAAAATTGACCCTCTGTATTTAGTGAGCTATATTCCTGTGCCCCAAAGGAGACACCAAATGCATTTTCTCTCAGAAACATCATGGTAGAAGTTATTAGACCTATAACTACCATGAGTATTGTTTTGGATAAATGGGACATCGAGGACTTTTCTAGAAGGACAAATTCTCTTCATCAGAATGTTTCAATAGGGAAAACGCCATCTGTTGCCAATGCATCTTTGTGATGTGACAAGCTCAGATGGAGCGTTCTCTGAGTATATGTTTGAGTTTGAGTAAGCAAGTTTTGTGGGCTCAAATTAGAGGGCCTAGGTGTTAGGTCTGGTACTGCCATGACTTTGGATAAATTACCTTGGTTTTCCTATCCCTAAAATGGGCTTAATAATTGAACTGTCGATTTCTTAGGATTAAGAAATATGTCAAATGTGAAAGTGTTTCAAATCCTTCACACTTATATTAATTTTTTTTTTAATTCTGAGAGGATACTTTACAACAAAACATTTCTAGATTGCTCCACCTGAGGAATTTTAAATCATCTCTGTCAAAGTCTGACTAATTTCCATCAGCACTTGTTTTTGCTTCATCATAAGTCAGTGGCCCTATCACAGAGGAAAGTTCCAAATTGTAAGTAGGATCTGCACAAAGTTGTGTTTGTTGCAATCTGTACAAATGAGAAGCAGTTTTTACAGTCCAAGCACACCTTTAATCTTTTTAATAACAAATGTAATTGAATGTGGTTTTAACAGTATGAAGTCATCGAGGCTTTTGGAATAGTGAGGTAATGCTGGACTGCTAGAAAGAACAACAAAGAACCTATGAAATTCAAGATCCGATGAGGTTAACAACTGAGGAACTCAAGGAACCACCTTAACAAACATTATGTTCATGGTCACAGTACACCGACTTATATTAATTTCTCTTTTAATCACTCTATGTTCTTAAGCAGAATTGCACAGACTATTTACATTGGAAGTTCCCCGCGATGACTTCAAAGTCAAAATTACACGACCTAATTCCCTAATTTGTATTTCATAAAATTTGGATTACATTGAGAATTTTTTTTTTAAAGTAAGACAGGCATAGCTCTATAAATTCAAAAGTAGAGAGAAATCTATTCAAGTTAAATAGCAAAGAAAGAACAAATCTGACTTTGGGCTGATTCTATATTTCAATCTGGAGTCATGAACCACAAAAACAGCAATGTTTCATATGATGACCTTTTGACCTATGCCTTTTTTTTCTTTTGGTTATTTTTCACCAAGTGTAGTTTTGATGTCTGGCCCTCCATACAGGTATTTATTCAGCTTCATTTAATTTCATATTATGTCCAGCTTTTCTGTCAATAGTGCATTTGGAGAACAGATTTTCAAGATTGTGCACAATAACCTTCCTACTGCTGGCGTCTGGGCAGAAATTGGGATACTGGTGTCAGATTGTTCCTATCGATCCGTGTTTGTTTCTTTTTTGAACAAAGCATCAGAGACATCTATGCTTTTATTTATGAACTCTGTCCCCTCAGTTGTGATGGCAGGAGATGGTAATTCAAATGGCAGAACTGAGCTCCTAACATCTTGGAACCAGTCACAAGTGTGCTCACATCTGGCGGGGCACAGAAGATGATTCTGAAATTTCCGTTGCAATGGAGCTCAGCTCCCAAGAGTTCTAGCTATATTTTTGTAACCTTCAGTAGTTTCTGTGTTTTTGACCTTCCTGAACAGCTGCTAAAGAAATTATTCTTTCATGCTTGGCAGTTTTGTTTTGTGACTATCTTAAAATTCCCCGTAAACAGAGATATAGTGATCTGCACGAGCCCATTTCAGCCGAGTGAAGTCTGACTTTTTATTGCAGACATAGTATTTTATTGTATTGTCCTAGCTTCTGTTATCATCCACCTTTGTAAAAGGATTGTAAATGGAATGCTATGCTGCTGTCTGTCATAAAATTATAACTTCGTATACATCCCAAAATGTGTAGGTGTCTCTCTGCATAGATTCTGCTACTGAAATGGAAGAATGTCTATTTCAACTGAATTATTAGGCTATATATTTATCATCCTCATTTTGGAATGAAAGGTTGAGATGGTTCAGGACAACAGTATCTCATCAGACTGTAAGAGATAAACAGAATAGAGATGACCTAGGGAATATAGGAATAGAAATATTTTTGAAAGTACTGTATAAAGGCTGGTAGTATGATGATTGTATATTGTGTATGTATTGTGTGTATGTGTATTGTATATAATTATGTATAATTCTGGTAAACTGGTAATATGATAGGAGCTTCTGGAATTCTGGTTGCAGATATTACCAGTATATAATCAGGATGTGCTACTATTTCTAGAAAGTGTAAGAATAAAGTCTTGGCTAATAATTTATTTGCCCTCAGAGTACTTTCAAATGGAAGACCTTTTAAAAACCTGAAAACTACTGAATTTAGAGATTTTTAGAAGTCATTTATTTTACCCCAGTGCTCACGTAAGGCAGTACATGACACCTCACTGCTAGATAATATCGAATCTTCTGGGCCTCAGAAGAAGGGGGTTCTGCAGTGAAATACCCTATGCCAGCACACAGCAACCCTCCCTGCCAGCACGCCTTCACTGTGCTCAGGCCCCACTGCTCAAACTTCCCTAGATTTGGACACCATTGCTCTACCCATAAAACCTTTCATATTCTTGAAGATTTTTAAATTATCTCTGACTTCTCATTTAGAGGAGAAATAATTCTTGTTCTTTCAGCCTTCCCTCAAAGGTATTAGCCTTCAAATCTTTTATCACTTTCATTGCTCTCCCTTGGAACCACTCCAAGTATTTCACAGGCCTCTGAAGTTTTGGAACTTCGGACAAGAAGCCATGTTCTGACAAATGAGAGGATGACCTCAAATTTAACATCACATACATTTCCAACATTCCTGGAGCAGTGCGTTTGCTCTTGTAAACTACAGTCGATGCAAAGCAAACAATCTCGTCTTCCACGTGACCCTTTGTGAATCTCTAATAGTGCTAAAATGTAGCAGAGACATTTCCTGTCTCAGAGTTGTGTGTCATATTTTTCCCCCAGGAAACATAGAAGTAGATAACAAACATCCAGAGTCACCAAGAAAAGAGCAGATTTATTCTATTTATAGATACACGACAAAGATGATAAAATAGGAAACAAATAGGAAACAAGTCAGGGAAGGCCTGCTTGTTATATGGGATAAAAGAAGGGTGGAATAAAAGAGTGACAGATTGAAGTGGTCTTTGAAAATTATTATTATAAAAATTTCAACATCCTTTTCAAGAGTCCCATGTGATGCCATTTTCCATTGTGTGCGATGTGATCCCAGCCTTGGAGGAGAGAGCCCACTCAGTGGGTTGTGAGATGGCCACATAAATGTCCGCTCTGGTGAGCTCAGAACTGGGAAAACTGGCTCCATTCTATCTGCCAAAGGTTAATTTGCTGAAAATATGGCTTGGAACATGTAAGTGGGATCTAAATAAAAGTTAAACTTATTTGCACTAAAGAACAAGGATGATTCACAACATTTTTGTTCATTTAGTTCAATGATTCTTCACTGTTTTTTTAGAATCTTCAAAAGTGCTGTACAAGCTAGTCTCTCTCTACCTCTCCAAGGATCTCCCAGCACCTCTCCAGTCACATGCCACTCTTAACATCCCTGCTGAACTACCTTCAGTTCCTTGGACCCACCGTGCTTATTTCACTCTGTTCCTTCTGGCAGTGCCGCTCTGGGCCATTCCTCTTTTCCTTTCTCATACAGCTGACTCCACTCACCCTTCAATATCAGGTTAGTATCAGCTCTGCTAGAAAGCCTTCTCTGAACGCCATAGACTACTCCAAGGACTCCTACTGTGGGCTCCAATGGCACCCATATGGCCTGTTCTAAAACTTATCCCTGTTGATTGCAACGGCCTGTGAATTTGTCTTCCTCCATAGGCTGGAAGACCTGGGAAGGTTGGATCATCTTGTTCCTCTTGTTTTTCATAATATGCAGAAGAATTAGCACAGTGCTTGGCATGAGGGAAAGTTTTATGCATTTGCCAAATAAACAACTACAAACACCAGCATTATCTCATTAAGCCACAAATATAATTGAGCCAGTTTTCTCTCTTAAAAACCTTGATCTTCTTAATTGACTACAGGGTCAAGCTGCTTTTACAAAGCATTTTTTGGTCCTTCACAACATACCCACAACCTAACTTGGTAGATTTTCTCTCTGAATTTTACACCCACATTTTCTGTCTATGTATCAGACAACTTATTCTTACCTTATGTATTGATATATATTCTACTCAGCCTCACATCACTTTGATCTGACATTTTACTCCAGCCTCTACTGCAGCAACCAGCTGTGCAAAGTTATTCCCTGACATCTCGCTTCCACTGCCCAGAATATCTCTTATTTCCACCCCGAGGTTTCTCTGCCACCTGCACTTGACACACCCATGAGAATCTGTTCAACCAAGGGAGTTAACACACCTGGGGTAACATGTGACCTTGGGGGGCACTAAATAGAGCCCTGTTCCACATGCTGAGAAGAGAAATCTGGAGTACAGTCCACAAGTTCCTCTGAGGGTCCAAAAGGGGCTTGAGCTCCCATTGCCCACGGTGGTAAGGAGCTTAGGAATGCACTTTAGGATTGGCATTTCCGCCTTCCCACTTTACAATTCCTTTTCTTCCACTCATGTTCCACCTATTTTCTTTACAAAATAAACTAGCTGCCGGTAATCTTTATTTGGTTTTGGAAAAACCCAGGGATAAAATATCTTCATAGGCCATGTGTACCTTTATCTTTACACTCCTTGTTCCCCCTTCCTTCTTCCTGCCCAGGCTTCTTGCCCAAGCTTTTTTCTCTTCTTAAGCTCCTAATCATCACGCAAACACTAACACAAATGGTATCTTTACAGCGAAGCATTCCTTGACTTCCAGACTTAACTACTGCATTTGCTGAGTTCTGATTGCATTTCGTATGCATTTCTTTTATAACTCCCATTATAGTCACATTTTACAAAGCTATGAGAATGTGAAAATGACATATACTCAATCATTTAACAAATTTATTTATAAAATTTTTTTAATTTTTTTTTTTTTTTTTTTTTTTTGCGGTACGCGGGCCTGTTGTGGCCTCTCCCGTTGCGGAGCCCAGGCTCCGGATGCGCAGGCTCAGCGGCAATGGCTCACAGGCCCAGCCGCTCCGTGGCATGTGGGATGTTCCCGGACCAGGGCACAAACCCGTGTCCCCTGCAACGGCAGGCAGACTCTCAACCACTGCACCACCAGGGAATCCCTAACATCTTTATTGGAGTATAATTGCTTTAGAATGGTGTGTTAGTTTCTGCTGTATAACAAAGTGAATCCACTATACATATACATATATCCCCATATGTCCTCCTTCTTGCGTCTCCCTCCCACCCTCCCTATCCCACTCCTCTAGGTGGTCACAAAGCACCGAGCTGATCTCCCAGTGCTATGCGGCTGCTTCCCACTAGCTATTTATTTTACATTTGGTAGTGTATATATGCCCATGGCACTGTCTCACTTCATTCCAGCTTACACTTCCCCCTCCCTGTGTCCTCAAGTCCATTCTCTACCTCTGTGTCTTTATTCCTGGCCTGCCCCTAGATTCCTCAGAAGCTTTTTTCTTTTAGATTCCATATGTATGTGTTAGCATACGGTATTTGTTTTTCCCTTTCTGACTTACTTCCCTCTGTAGGACAGCCTCTATGTCCATCCACCTCACTACAAATAACTCAATTTCGTTTCTTTTTATGGCTGAGTAATATTCCATTGTATATATGTGCCACATCTTCTTTGTCCATTCATCTGTCGATGGACAGTTAGGTTGCTTCCATGTCCTGGCTATTGCAAATAGAGCTGCAATGAACATTGTGGTACACGACTCTTTTTGAATTATGGTTTTCTCAGGGTATATGTCCAGTAGTGGGATTGCTGGGTCATATGGTAGCTCTATTTGTAGTTTTTTAAGGAACGTCCATACTGTTCTCCATAGTGGCTGTACCAATTAAAATTCCCACCAGCAATGCAAGAGGGTTCCCTTTACTCCACACCCTGTCCAGCATTTGTTGTTTGTATATTTTCTGATGATGCCCATTCTAACCAGTGTGAGGTGATAACTCATTGTAGTTTTGATTTGCATTTCTCTAATGATTAGTGATGTTGAGCATCCTTTCATGTGTTTGTTGGCACTCTGTATATCTTCTTTGGAGAAATGTCTATGTAGGTCTTCTGCCAATTTTTGGATTGGGTTGTTTGTTTTTTTGCTATTGAGCTGCATAACCTGCTTGTATATTTTGGAGATTAACCCTTTGTCAGTTGCTTTGTTTGCAAACATTTTCTCCCATTCTGAGGGTTGGCTTCTCATCGTTTATGTCCATTGCTGTGCAAAAGCTTTTGTTTCATTAGATCCCATTTGTTTATTTTTGTTTTTATTTCCATTTCTCTAGGAGGTGGGTCAAAAAGGATCTTGCTGTGATTTATGTCATAAAGAATTCTGCCTATGTTTTCCTCTAAGCGTTTTATAGTGTCTGGCTTTACATTTAGGTCTTTAATCCATTTTGAGTTTATTTTTGTGTATGGTGTTAGGAAGTATTCTAATTTCATTTTTTTACATGTTGCTATCCAGTTTTCCCAGCACCCATTATTGAAGAGGCTGTCTTTTCTCCATTGTATATTCTTGCCTCCTTTATCAAAGATAAGGTGACCATAGGTGCATGGGTTTATCTCTGGACTTTCTATCCTGTTCCATTGATCTATATATCTGTTTTTGTGCCAGTACCATACTGTCTTGATTACTGTAGCTTTGTAGTATAGTCTGAAATCAGGCAGCCTGATTTCTCCAGCTCCATTTTTCTTTCTCAAAATTGTTTTGGTTATTTGGGATCTTTTGTGTTTCCATACAAATTGTACAATTTTTTGTTCTAGTTCTGTGAAAAATTCCATTGGTAGTTTGATAGGGATTGCACTGAATCTGTAGATTGCTTTGAGTGGTATAGTCATTTTCACAATGTTGATTCTTCCAATCCAAGAACTTGGTATATCTCTCCATTGTATCATCTTTAATTTCTTTCATCAGTGTCTTATACTTTTCTGCATACAGGACTTTTGTCTCCTTAGGTAGGTTTATTCCTAGGTATTTTATTATTTTTGTTGCAATTGTAAATGGGAGCGTTTCCTTAATTTATCTTTCAGATTTTTCATCATTAGTGTATAGGAATGCAAGAGATTTCTGTGCATTAATTTTGTATCCTGTTACTTTACCAAATTCATTGATTAGTCCTAGTAGTTTTCTGGTAGCATCTTTAGGATTCTCTATGTGTAGTATCATGTCATCTACAAACAGTGACTGTTTTACTTCTTTTCCGATTTGGATTCATTTTATTTCTTTTTCTTCTCTGATTCCTGTGGCCAAAACTTCCAAAACTATGTGGAATAATAGTGGTGAGAGTGGGCAACCTTGTCTTTTTCCTGATCTTAGTGGAAATGGTTTCAGTTTTTCACCACTGAGAACAGTGTTGGCTATGAGTTTGTCATATATGGCCTTTATTTTTTTGAGGTAAGTTCCCTCTATGCTTACTTTCTGGAGGGTTTTTTATCATAAATCAGTGTTGTATTTTGTCAAAAGCTTTTTCTGCATCTATTGAGATGATCATATGGTTTTTCTCTTTCAATTTGTAAATATGGTGTATCACATTGATTGATTTGTGTATATTGAAGAATCCTTGCATTCCTGGGATAAATCCCACTTGATCATGCTGTATGATCCTTTCAATGTGCTGTTGGGTTCTGTTTGCTTGTATTTTGTTGAGGATTTTGCATCTTATAAAATGTTTTTAACAGATGCTTGTATGTGTAGGTATTTTGAAAAAGATCTAAGTAAACAACAATTTCTACTATTGATATTCAGGATTAGATGTTGTATTAAATCAGCTCTCCCTGTAAATTTCCTTTGACTCAAGCTGAACCTATACAGAGCAGCTATTATACACTGAGCAATATCTTACTTTGATTATTTGGTGGGTAGTTTCTTTAAGGGGTCATTTTGTACCAGCTAGTATAAAAAATATTTTTCCTCCTGGCTGAAGAAAACAGGTGCCTCTGGAGGCATTTGTGGATGCCCCAGTGGCCTTGAGGGAGAGTCGTGGGTGAGGTTGACAGAGAGAGAGGTAGACGGAGTACAGCCCCAAGTGCTGGGCACTGCACATGAGGCTCGAGCTGGGGGGTTATTTTCGTGTCACTTGTGTATGCTATGGTGAAAGATGCTGGTGTCCTTACTCTTCCACATTGCCCTGATACACTAATGGAATAGAGCAAAAGAAAACCACAGACCACAAGACCTGCAAGAAGAGACCAGTGCTTGGCAACACAGAAACTTTCCTGGGTACCAAGGGCTGCTTTGTAGGAGTGGCAGAAAGTGAAATTTCAGTAATGACTCTTTTTATGATGCTGTAGTATCAGTCTGGAGAGGTCCAGACACTCGGTACATACTCAATGAGGTTTACTACCCAGAGGTACAAATTTGATGGCAGGAAAAGAGATTAAAAATATGTTTTTCTTAAATTCCTGAAGTATTTAAGAAATAATAAAGATTATGTGTCATTTTCTTGATTCTAAACAGAATATGAAAATTTTGTTTTGGCTGAGAACTAGACGTGCTACTTTTAACCTTAAAAATGTTAATGTATGATGATTCCTTCTGGGTATACAGTGTGAGTATATGGATGTGTCTTTTTGTACTGCCTCTGTTAATTGGTACTTTTTAACTTCTCATGTAAAACCACTTGTGAGACTACATCGCATGCAGAAAACCTGCATGCCTCTTTAAATTATGAAAATTTTATTCCTCAAAAGTCAATAATCTCAGGGCCCTTATGATAAATATTAAGCTTTGAATAATGTAAGCTGATCCTACCTGATGGGATTTCATTCCTGTCTTCCTCTCACAACCTATTAGAACTACCAATGATCCTCTGGAATAAACCCTAGTGGATGAAAGGGACTTCGTGGGGTGGGGGGTTTCCTTTGGAGGTTTGATGTCTCGGTGGTTGGAGAGTCCTCTCCAGCTAGTTGGCTCATCCACTAAAATGACCTTGTTAGTTTCATAGGGGGTCTCAATCACTCGTTAGCATGTTCTTTAACTGGATATTTTCTGAGCCACAGTACTTTGGATTAGAACCAGGAGTTTTAGAAATGATATTATGTCATTATTTGGAAATATCAGTTATTTAAGGTTTTTATCACAAATTATATTTTTGATAAGATAATATGAGATCTATAAATACCACAGAAGTATTTTCTTCTAACAATATTATAACATTATTACAGTAATAAGTGCCTCATTACAGAAGCTCAAACACACTTATACATTATTTAAAACAGGAAAGAATATTTCAATAATTTATTTTTTCCTTTAATTTTCAAAGCTCAGAGATATTGATTTTACAGAATAATAATATACTCTACACTCCAGGTTGGGAGAGAATGTATATTTTAATCTTTTTTAAATGGTACATTAAAGCATGTAAAAGCTACAAAATAATCCTTTCCACATTCCCAACGCTTCCTGGAATGTAGTATCCAGCTATAACTTCAAAGGTATCTGTGGACATTAGGGTTGTTAATGAAGTGACATAACTGAATCAAACAACATTAAGTTAAATTGGTTGGTACAAGTTTGCCTACATAATTAAGGCTTTGAGACAATGATGCTAAATGTCTTTTTCACTACTGAGTAGAGAACTGTCTACTATAGACTCTCAAAGTCATGACCACTATTCTTTGCACAGCTGTTTAGTCTCCAGAGTGGTCATGGTAAAAGGACAGAGGCTGACAGCTCTGGAATTCCTCAGCGGGACTACTGATCCAGGAAGGAGCATTAGAAGTGTCTGGTGAACTTTTGAAGGGAATATATTCCCAGTGAGAATAAACCCTGACCTACTGAATTCAAGTTGTTAATGGCAGAATAAAAGATGGGCATCTTAAAAACATTCTTTATCCATTCATCTGTTGATGGACAGGTTGCTCCCATGTCTTGGCCATTGTAAACAGTGCTGCAATGAACATTGAGGTGCATGTATCTTTCCGAATTATAATTTTCTCTGGATATATGCCCAGGAGTGAGATCCCTGGATCTTACGGTAGATGTGGTATATATGTATATATACATACATACATACAGATATATATGTGTGTATATATATATATATACACAATGGAATATTACTCAGCTATACAAAAGAATGAAATAATGCTGTTTGTAGCAACATGGATGGATATAGAGATTATCATACTAAGTGAAATAAGCCAGACAGAAAAAAACAAACATTATATGATATTGCTTATATGTAGAATCTAAACAAAAGTGATATAAATGAATTTATTTACAAAACAGAAATAGACCTACAGACATAGAAAACAAACTTATGGTTACCAAAGGGGAAAGGGAAGGAAAGGAAAAATAAGGAGTTTGGGATTAATGTATACACACTAATATGTATAAAATAGATAACAAACAAGGACATACTGTATAGCACAGGGAACTATACTCAATATTTTATAATAACCTATAAGGGAAAAATATAAAAAAGAATATATATTTATATACATTCTTTATATATATATATATGAATCACTTTACTGTACACCTGAAACTAACACAATATTGTAAATTAATTATACTTCAATTAAGAAAAAACACTCTTTAGTCACCTAGATGAGACCTCTTGGTTATGTATTCTTGCGCTAGGGCTGTGCTTCTCAAACATTAATGGTCAACGGAAAGTACCCAGAGAGCTTCTTTATAGTGTGACTTCCCTAAATATCCTGATTCATAATATCGGGGTAGGGCCAGGAACCCAAATATTCACAAACAATCTGACTCTGAGACAAATGCTCAAAGGCCACACTTCAAGGGACCAAAAGCTATGTGTCTCACAGAGGAGTGATTTAAAATGACATCCTGTGAGCACATTACCCACCAAAATCATCTTTAAATGACTTCTGTGCCTCAACTGCAAATTTAAGTTACTGTTGTCAAAAATTCAGTGGACACTTTTCACTCTTTCCCCACTCTTTTTATTTTTTATTTTAATCAAGAAATTGAAAAAGATTCAAAGAATTCACAAGGTTTATTACAAAGAGAGAGAAAGAAAGAGACCACAAGAGGACAGTTCCTCACACCCATTCCCCCATCTCCATTTTCCTTGCACAAAGGGCAACCATTTTCACAGTTTTCAGACAGTTATTTTACATCTACAATAGTGGCACTAAATAATATTCTTGTATTTCTATCTGTTCACTTTTCAACTTTAGTTGTTATTTGTTTATTTCCTTTCTGCCCCTACTTTCTCCACATATGTGCAACTTTCCTATCTCCCACCCCTATTCTCTCCATATCATCAGATCATAATTTAAATTTGATAAATATTCTTGCACAATTTTTTCCTGGACCTATTAGTTGAACTTTGTTGCTCCAGTTGCTATGTTTTTTTCACTGATTCTACTCCAAACACTTGTACCTGTTGTCTAAATTTCTTCTCCATCCATTCCAATGCATCTGGGGTATTATCAATTTAATCCTGTTGGAGACATCAGGAGCCTTTATGACGCGCTCCCCTCTGGATGGGTTCATATCTACACATCTGCACAGTTGTCATCTTGGGATCGCCTTCCCCAGCTTACCCTTTGTTTCTGTGTCGTGTTGGATCTCCTGCACCCTATACTGTGCATCTTCCTCTTTCCTTGCTTTACTCACTCATTTTGAAGGAACGTATCCACAGCTTCTTGCACGGAAGATGCAAAGAAGGTTAATGTTTCGAGAACATGCATGTCTGAAAATGCCTTAATTCTGTCCTAAGAGTATTCATTTACCCCACTTCTAGAGCTGTGTGATACATCTAATCCCTCAGTCTTTTGTTGTTTTTTTTGTGGTACAAATTGGGTTTTGTTCTGTGTGTTTGTTTGTTTGGGCTTTTCAAATTGCCATTTAGAAGTCCATTCCATTGGGTCTAATGATTCCTTATATTGTATACTTATTTCTTTCCAATTTCCAGACTGTTTTGCTGTTATTTATTATCATGTTATCTCCATCTTTGTAGGTTTATGTCTTTTCCCAAAAATCCTTTTATTTTATAAACTCTCTAAAACGAAGGATGCTAGGAAGAAGTCAGAGTCCATATTGTTTTCTCTCTGCCATTGCTACACGGAAGCAATATATCTCTCTTGACCTCTCAACAGCATTGAACCCTGCTACTCATATTTTTCCTTCTAAAATTGTAGTACTTAATGGGGGTGGCGGCACATTGAGAAAAAGTGAAGACTGGGGAAAAGTCAGTTATCCATCAGGATTTGGTGAGAGGTCAGGGTGAGAAAGGGAGAAGGTGTATATGGGGGTGGGGGCGGAGGGGTTGGGTGTGGATGTGGTGTTTGGATTAAGCTCCTCGTGTAATTATATTCCTCCAAGTTGAGAACCTCTGTCTTATAGAACAGGTTGCAAATAAATCTTATTCTCCTCTGGGTTTGGTACAAGTTGTACTTTCTTCTGGCCGATTCTGGAAGCAGAGCACACTTTGACAATTCTTTAAGGTAATTCTTGAACACATCAGGGAACGTCTTCAGTGAAAGAAGTTTCTCCACTTTGCCACAGACTCCAGAACTCTGAGGGACTGCAAACTAAGCAAAGACTGTTGACATAGAAGGCAAGGGCAGTCATGCTAAAGAGTAAGAAGCCATTATGTAGAAAGCAGGGAAACCGACTATAAGCTGTTTCATGGAATGTTTAGTGTAACTGTAAGAAAGAATTTAGTTCTCCTTCAATGTTTGTTGAATTTGAATTAAATTGTTAGTGAAAAAATGTCCAATCTATAGATGACTTCCTTAAAATCAAGGCAGATTTTCATCTGGCCAGTGTGGTAAAGTCATGGTCTTGCCTAAAAAGATAAGAAAAGAGACTAACGGTCCATTGCTGGATCCACTGACCAACGGCATCAGCGTTGCCTAGAGTTTAACAGAAGTTCAGAAGCTCCGGCCTCAGCACAGACCTACTGCATTTGAACAAGATCCCCAGGTTACAAATAATGTACAAATACACACATTACCGTTTGAGAAGTACTGTTTGGACTAAACTCATTTTTATGTACCTCTGCTTTTCTGTAAAAAACAAAGCAGGTTTTAAACGGACCACTCTGCAGCTCGTGTGAATGTCTGGCCAGGTTAAACTCTGATCCTTGATTAGGAACATCAACCTTAATGAATTCCTCAGGTTGGCCCAAGATGGTCCTCCCAGGGTTTTGCATCGCCAAAAGGAAGGCTGTATTGGGCAATAAGGAGAACCCTTATCTACAGCTCTCTATGCTGTAGACAGTTTCATCAAGTAGGAAACAGGAGCCCATTCTTATTAAGAAATGATCCTACTGGCTTCTTAGTGAAACTCCCTTTTGCTGTATTACAGTTCTAAGTAACTTGGCTTTCATCCCAGTGTGTCTCCAGTGTTTGAGTGCAGGCTGCAGACACTCTGACCCACTCAATCACGATGGTTCTTTCTTTTAAAAACGGTTTTAGAATATAACAAAACCTCTCTCTTTCTCAGAACGACAGCTGTGGAAGAAAGTTACAGGATTCAGTTCTAGAATAACTGCACAGGCCAACCTGGCTAACTTGTTTTGTTTAAGAGCTAATCAACTCTGTATCATCATACAAACTTTTCTGCTTGCTTGGCCTTGTTTTAAAAACACTACCTTCAAGCTGTTGAGACTAAATCCAATATTACACAACATGAAGGTGAACCTCTTAGAAAATATTGCTCAGGAGAAACATGAATAGTGGAATTAGGCTTCCACCACGAAGCATTTTCATCCTGAAGAATTTCTCAGTAATTTTTCTGTAGTAGTCATAATTTTAATTAAAACATTTTAATCAGCGTGCACTTAGAGACAGAGATAAAAAGCAATTCTAAATGAATCCATAAGAGAGAAGAGGTGATAATGGTCTATGGAATGTGAGGTTCAAGAGTGTTGTTACTTGGTTGATTGAGATGAAAAACACTGCAAAAGTAAAAAGAAGAAGGCAATACTTTTGGCCTTTTGACTTTGAAAATTTTCTAGACCAAGGCTTTACTTTGTAAGGTAATAATAGGAATAGCACTTGTCATTGCCATTTGTTGCTCTTTAAATGTTTCTGAAAAGAAAGAATTTTTTTTTAATGAGAAATCCTTACTGAGGAACTAATAATTTCATTTAATACAATTTCTAGAAATACAAGAGATAAATTATGCTTGCAAAACATATTTTAGTCTTCTGATTATCTGCTTAAAAATCTACAGAAAAAGGATGACTTTAGAAACAATTTTTGAATTGCCATATATTTTATCTCTTTAAAAATCTCTGAGTATAAAAATGAGGCCCAGAAATTGGCCTGGCAGCAAAGCAAAGAGGCTAAGAGTCCAGACTTTCTTACCAGATAAAACTGGTTTGGGCTCTCACTAAACCACTTGCTAGCTGTGTGACCATGGGCAAATTACTGAACCACTCTGCGCTTAAATGACCTCATTTTTAAAAGAGAAATAAGAAGAAGTAACATTATGACACACATAACACAATTAAATGAGAAAGTGGTTATAATGTGCTTGGTAGAATGGCACTTAGTAAGTGATCAATATTACCTTACTAATGTGTACTATTATTTTGATCACTTACATAATATAACATACACAAAAAGACAGGACTTTTAAAGTACATGAAAAAGTTAATTAACAAGTATCTTTTAATAAATATCATATTCTAGTCTCTGATGGAGATGCTATGTAATAATTTCTTTTAGACCTAAGAAAAAAAAACCTATTTTTCATAAAGGGAAAAGAGTAGAAAAGCTACCTTACATGTTTAATAAAAGACTTTAAGCTGAAATAGAATTTAATAATTTAATTATATTCATTGTAGTTATATTTAAGTTAATTTAATTCAAGAATCTTATTTATGAAAGTGAGGTAGTCAATTAAAATAAAAAATATATAGATAGTTAATATATTTTCAACACTTCCTACATGCCAGACACAGATTACATAGGCTAACTAAATTAATCTTCACAAGGACCTTGTGAGATAGGTACTCATTTTACAGATAAGTAAACTGAGTGACAGGGAAGTTATATAACTTGCCTGAGGTCTCACAGCTAATAGAGGATGCGGTAGCTTTCATGCCAAACATCCTGGCACTAGAGCTTTGTCCTCACCCACCATGCTGTGACACTTGACTAACACCTACAGATTAACAATCGGAAATGCTTACAGAGCAATCAGTGTCACAATTGACTAAACCTCCCAAAATGTATATCCTGACATTTAATTATCTAAGGTTGATATATTTGCTATAGTTTAATAAAATAAGTATATTCCTAATTACAGTAGGTAAAATTTGATTCCTCTTTTCTTTTGTGGCTGGGGTGCTGATTTTAGCTTTGGTTGTAATTTGCTTTATCCAGCTCTCCCACTTTCTACATGTGTCCTACTGTTTTAGTAACATTTCTCAGTTTCAAATGTCAGTGTCAGTTTGTGATTCTCTGTTATCCAAGAATTACCACCTGGGCTGACGTCCGATTGCTTCTGAATGCCCTAGCCCTGATCCCCAGCTTGGCCTCATATGCTGTTAAGAGTTGAATTGTGTCCACAAAAGATCTGTTGAAGTCCTACTTCAAGCACCTTAGAATGTGACCTTATTTGGAAATAGGGTCCTTGCAGATATAATTAGTTAAGATGAGGTCTAAGGATTCTGCACCCAGTTACAATGTTTTCCCCACATCTCCAGTAATTCTCCAGACACAGCTGGGTGTTCTGCAATTCAACTCAATTCTGACGCTATCTATCCTGAAACAGCATCATATGCCACAGGTTAAACGTTCAGTCCCACAAGACTACCCCTCCCCCTCACACACGCTTCAGACACAAGTCAAAAGTCCAGGATGTCACCTGTGCTTCTGACCAAACAGCTTTAGCTCAGAGCTTCCTACAGCCCCCTTCCTGGGTTCGATTAATTTGCTAGAGTGGCTCACAGAACTCAGAGAAACATTTAACTTACTAGATTACCAGTGTATTATAAAAAGATATCACTCAAGAACAGCCAGGTGGAAGAGATGCACAAGGCAAGGTATGCGGAAAGGGTATGGAGCTTCCATGCTCTCTCTAGACATGCTGCACTCCCCAAATCTCCCCATGTTCACTAACCCAGAGGCTCTCCAAATCCCATCCTTTGGGGGTTTTATGGAGGTTTTATTACATAGTCATGATTGATTAAATCACTGGCCATTGGCAATTCATTCAATCTCCAACCCCTTTCTCCTCCCTGTAAGTTGGGCAGTGGGACTGAAAGTTCCAACCCTCCAATCACTAGGTTGGGTCTCCTGGCAACCAGCCTCCAACCTTAGGTCCAAAAAGTCTCCTCATTAGCATAACGAAAGGCTCTTTATCTTTTTTATCACAGGGAATTCCAAGGGTTTTGCCAGAATTGGGGAGGAACACCAATTTTCCTACTATAAATCATAATATCCCAGGTCATACTGGAATAGAACGGGCCCTTAATCTAGTATAACTGGTGTCCTCATAAGAAGAGAGAAATTTGGCCTCAGACACAGACATACAGAGAGAATGCCACGTGATGACAGAGGCAGAGACTGAAGTGATGCAAATGCAAACCAAGGAGCGCCAAGGATTGCCGGCAGGGAGCAGAAGCTAGAAGAGGCAGGGAAAGATCCTACCCTAGTCTCAGAGGCAGAACTCCCTGCTGACACCTTGATTTTTGACTTCTAGTCTCCAGAACTGTGAGAGACTACATTTCTGTCATTTTACACCACCCAGTGTGTGGTAGTACTTTGTTACAGCAGCCTTAGGAAACTAAGACGGATGCCCCCAGTTGTTTTGCTCTTAACCCTGACATCTCATTCTTTTGGATCAAGGATCTCAGAACTCTCCAAATAGAAAATTCGCTAATTTGAGAGTTAACATGAGAAGGGTAGAAGGTAATCTAAATATAATACTCTTCCTTAGCAGGTAACAAAGATCGTTTTCAACAATGCTTTTTGTTGGGAATGTTTACTCATGCATCCTCTAATCTAAAGAAGCAGTTCTGATGTCAAGAATCTGTGGCTGGTAGGAGAGAGGCCAGTATCAGAGGAAGCAGGGAGGGAAATGTATTAACTCTCATTAGTCCCTGACTCCCGTTCTTCCAGCATTGATCTTTTAAGTTCACATGATCCGTTTTTAATATTCTTCCCTGACCCGCATTGTGGTAAGGATTTGGGATGTATCTCCAATGTCTTACCTTGTTGCAGAGCCTGGATTACAGGCTTTCGCTACACCTCTTCCCCCAACACCATCTTTAATATACAGGTAGACAATATTTCCAACACTTGGACCTCACTTTTCCTTCATCTCCTTAATTTTAGCCACTCTCACTTCTATTCTGTGGTGGTTTTCACTAAGCAAGGCCATCTTCTTGACATTATCATCATTCAGAACCTTTTCTAAAATCTTACATCTTAAAATAATCTCTCCCTTGAATTCTCCAAATCCCTCGGGGTTTTTTGTTGTTGTTGTTTTGTTTTTAAGGGCTTTTTAAAATCCTGATTTCAAGCTTTCAATCCACTTCCTAGAATCTTAGAGATCATCACCCTTCTCCACAATCTGCATTCCTTCCCTTCACTGACTCATGGCCAATCCTTTACAAGACCCTTAACCTTCCTCCCTAATGCCTTCTCTCCCTTATCTTTTATACCAGTGTCTGCCCTGTTTGACCACAACACTGTTTTTCTGCCCATGCTGTTAGGTTGTTGATCATTTCTGGAGAAAGCTGATCTATTATTTCCTGTATAAACTTATGTTTATCCAACTGAAACTGGGTCCTCACAGTCAGCATTCCTTTACAGCATGACTTGATTCCTAGTAATACTCCCTATAGCATCCTGAGAAATTTCTAGAATTTTGCTTGAAGCCAAAAAAAATCCCAAAACAAAACAGCGCACCTTGCCCTCATGCATACATGCATGAGTTACATTGGGTACCTCATTTTTGATCTGGAGATCATCAATTTCCTTGTTCATTTAACATTAAAAACTTAAAAATTATACACATGATATAAATATATGCTGATTCACTCAAAGAGTGAAATGGATTTTGTAAGAAAGTATGGGCCCATTACGTTAATGCAGAGTTATCTTGCTAAACCGAGAAGTGATAAAACTGAAATAAAGATGACTATAACGAATATTTCTAAGAAATTTATTTTAAACATTTTTCACTCAAAAGTGCTTTTAAAAATCTTGAAAGACAATAAGGGAAATAAAATAAGACAAAATAATACCACCTACAGTTCTTCAGTTTCCCCTGCTGCAATTATACTCAAGATAGCTGGTCATCCATCCTGTGGGCAACCATCATACTGATGGGCACAAGTTAGGAAATTAAAAGCTACATTGTGTGAGCACTTAAATGTGGCTTGGCACACCTTTTACCAAAGCCTGTCTGCTTAGTAATTAAAAGAGCAGGGTTTATTTATCTATCTATTTATTTATTTCACTGCAATGCTCTTTTATAGACCTGGCAGCCAAAGGCAGCATCTGGAACCTTACCTCATTCTCCCTAGGATCCCGGCTTCCACAGATGTCCTCAATTTTTCTTAGAGTGAAAAACATTGAATAGTTCTCCTGGTGGTTTTTAAAAATACCATTTTACAAAAAAAAAAAAAAAAAAAAAAACAGGCTGGGTGTACTGAGAATTAGTATGCTGACTAAAAAAGAGAACTTGTTTTTTCTGTCACGTGTATCTCAAATACTTTGGAAGGAAGGAGTAAAAAATCATTAGCTAATGTCCTTAGAATTAAAACAGAACTGGTGGAGGGAGAACAGAAATTTTGAAAAAGAAATAATTATTAATTGTAGAATAATACCCAGAGAACGTATTCAATTACCATATAGATTCTGAAACAGTTTATAAACTGGAGGATAATATATCAATCAGACATAGAAATAATTTCTTCCAAAAATAGTAAAATAGTAGATGTTTCTGTCCCTTTACAATGCTTTGCCTGGTATAGAATGACTTTAATTCCTAATCTAGGCATTTCATTTAAGTATTTTGGCATTATGAGGCCATGCACAAAAAATTCTAAGTCTATTAAAGCCATTTTGTAATTACAAATATATAAATTAAGAGGATATATCTTTTTCTCTTTTTTTTTTTAACCTTTGAGGATTTTGTTATTATTTTCCTAGGTGTGAATTGAAAATTGGTTTGATTATGATGGGTGTAAATAATTATGGTTGTCACATATTAAGCATTTACTTACACCAGGCCCTCTGTGAAGTACATTACATGCATTGATCATCTAATTCTCCAACAAGCCTATGAGGAAGTAATGTTAGTTTCCCCTTTATCAGATGAGAAAACCAAATCTTAGGCTAAATTTGCAAAGATAGCTAACCAACCAGTGTTGGGATTTGAACCCATGTAGCCTATCTCTGGAGCCCATGCTCTTAACAATGATGCTTTCTTACCTCCATGCATGTAGAGAGCTAAAGAAATGTATTTGGATTATGTAATGAATCCAGTTTTATCTTCACATGACCAAACAACTGATTTACTTAATATTTTTCCCCAAATGAATTGATGGCATGTTTGACTCAACTGCTTCTTGCAAACCTACTGGATCCTACACATGTAAAAATTTTCTCTCTCTCTTTTAATCTCCCTACTGGGTGTTTTTTTGTTTGTTTGTTTTGGTTTTGGTTTTTTTTTTGGTTGTTTTTTTGTTTTGGGTTTTTTTTTCCAAATGCTATTTTAGAACATTCACAAACTTAATTTTTAAATTCTCTTCAGAACACCTAGACATAATACTTGAGTTCCAGAAATCACTATAAAAGTCTAAAGGTTAAACCAACATCTGACTTAGACTAGAATTTGAAGACATAGGAAGGAACGCATTTTTCAGTCTCCTAGCTTTGCAAATAAACAATTGTTTTTCTCATCTACTTTATTATTAGTGTACTGGTTCCACCATATACTGCTGAGAGAGCAGAATCTTAGAGAAAGTTTTAGCTTTGAATCATCACTGAAAATCTTTGACTGCTATCAGGTTTCCCTAGAGCAGGTAGATCTATCTTCAGGTTAATTTTAAGTTTTCACCATTGTGCTGACTCTTCAAAATGGTCTACAATTTACATGTCTTTTTTTTTTTCTTACTGTTTTTTTTTTTAACATCTTTATTGGAGTATAATTGCTTTACAATGGTGTGTGGCTGCTGTATAACAAAGCAAATCATCTATATGTATACATATATCCCCGTATCCCTTCCCTCCTGCATCTCCCTCCCACCCTAACTATCCCACCACTCTAGGTGGTCACAAAGCACCAAGCTGAACTCCCTGTGCTATGCGGCTATGGGGTTTCCCACTAGTTATTTATTTTATATTTGGTAGTGTATATATGTCAATGCCACTCTCTTCCTTTGTCTCAGCTTACCCTTTCTCCTCCCCATGACCTCAGGTCCATTCTCTACATCTGTGTCTTTATTCCTGTCCTGCCCCTAGGTTCTTCAGAACCTTTTTTTTTTTTTTAGATTCCATATAAATGTGTTAGCATACAGTATTTGTATTTCTTTCTGATTTACTTCACTCTGTATGACATCCTCTAGGTCCATCCATCTCACTATAAATAACTCAATTTTGGGTTTTTTTATGGCTGAGTAATATTCCGTTGTATATATGTGTCACATCTTCTTTATCCATTCATCTGTTGATGGACACTTAGGTTGCTTCCATGTCCTGGCTATTGTAAATAGTGCTGCAATGAGCACTGTGGTTCATGACACTTTTGAATTATGGTTTTCTCAGGGTATATGCTCAGTAGTGAGATTGCTGGGTCCTATGGTAGTTCTATTTTTAGTTTTTTAAGGAACCTCCATACTGTTCTCCATAGTGGCTGTATCAATTTACATTCCCACCAAGAGTGCAAGAGGGTTCCCTTTTCTCCACACCCTCTCCAGCATTTATTGTTTGTAGATTTTTTGATGATGGCCATTCTGACTGGTGTGAGGTGATACCTCATTGTAGTTTTTTTGTTTTTTGTTTTTTGTTTTTTTGCGGTACGCGGGCCTCTCACTGTTGCGGCCTCTCCCGTTGCGGAACACAGGCTCTGGACACGCAGGCTCAGCGGCCATGGCTCATGGGCCCAGGCGCTCCGCGGCACGTGGGATCTTCCTGGACCGGGGCATGAACCCACATCCCCCGCATCGGCAGGCGGACCCTCAACCACTGCACCACCAGGGAAGCCCCCACTCATTGTAGTTTTGATTTGCATTTCTCTAATGATTAGTGAAGTTGAGCATCCTTTCATGTGCTTCTTGGCCATTTGTATAACTTCATTGGAGAAATGTCTATTTAGGTCTTCAACCCAATTTTGGATTGGGTTGTTTGTTTTTTGATATTGAGATGCATGAGCTGCTTTTATATTTTGGAGATTAATCCTTTGTCATTTGCAAACCCACATCTAACATCGTTCTCAATGGTGAAAAACTGAAACCATTTCCACTAAGATCAAGAACAAGACAAGGTTATCCACTCTCACCACTATTATTCAACATTGTTTTGGAAGTTTTAGCCACAGCAATCAGAGAAGAAAAACAATAAAAGGAATCCAAATCAGAAAAGAAGAAGTAAAACAGTCACTGTTTGCAGATGACATGATACTATACATAGAGAATCCTAAAGATGCTACCAGAAAACTACAGGACTAATCAATGATTTTGGTAAAGTAGCAGGATACAAAATTAATGCACAGAAATCT
Organism: Lagenorhynchus albirostris; assembly: GCF_949774975.1. Taxonomy (NCBI): domain Eukaryota; kingdom Metazoa; phylum Chordata; class Mammalia; order Artiodactyla; family Delphinidae; genus Lagenorhynchus; species Lagenorhynchus albirostris. The sequence continues at coordinate 46,040,931 of NC_083112.1, read as the reverse complement.
CTGGCATTCCTATATATTAATGATGAAAAATCTGAAAGAATAATTAAGGAAACACTCCCATTTACCATTGCAACAAAAAGAATAAAATACCTAGGAATAAACCTACCTAAGCAGACAAAAGTTCTGTATGCAGAAAACTATAAGACACTGATGAAAGAAATTAAAGATGATACAAACAGATGGAGAGATATACCATGCTCTTGGACTGGAAGAATCAACATTGTGAAAATGACTATACTAACCAAAACAATCTACAGATTCAATGCAATCCCTATCAAACTGCCAATGGCATTTTTCACAGAACTAGAACAAAAAATTGCACAATTTGTATGGAAACACAAAAGACCCCAAATAGCCAAAAACATCTTGAGAAAGAAAAATGGAGCTAGAGAGATCAGACTCCCTAACTTCAGACTAAACTACAAAGCTACAGTAATCAAGGCAGTATGGTACTGGCACAAAAACAGAAATATAGATCAATGAAACAGGATAGAAAGCCCAGAGATAAACGCACACACCTTTGGTCACCTTATCTTTGAAAAAGGAGGCAACAATATACAATGGAGAAAAGACAGCCTCTTCAATAAGTGGTGCTAGGAAAACTGGACAGCAACATGTAAAAGAATGAAATTAGAGCACCTCCTAACACCATACACAAAAATAAACTCAACATGGATTAAAGACCTAAATGTAAGACCAGACACTATAAAACACTTAGAGGAAAACATAGACAGAACACTTTATGACATAAATCACAGCAAGATCCTTTTTGACCCACCTCCTAGAGAAATGGAAATAAAAACAAAAATAAACATATGGGACCTAATGAAACTTAAAGTTTTTACACAGCAAAAGAAACCATAACCAAGATGAAAAGACAACCCTCAGAATGGGAGAAAATATTTGCAAATGAAATTTGTATGTCTTTTGTGTTTATCTGAATGCTTCCAGAGTAGAGTCATCAGCATCCTAAACTTCTTAAATGCCTGTCACAAGAAATTTTATGACTCTTACAACACTTAAGTGAAAAACTTTTCTGAAAGATTGAAAATTCAGCCAAACAGCAGCTTTCCAGTTTCCTATTCCACCTGAAGTTTGTCTTTTTTTGGAAAGTGGTTTGTGTACACTTTATTTCATGCTGTCTAATAAGGTTTAGATAGATGGTACAAAATCTACTTTTTACCTGTCAGAGAAGATTGTGGCCAACAGTCCAATATGAGCTGGCTAAATAAATTAATATAGGGAGACCTTGATGCTTAACAAATATAATCTGATATATGGGAATTCTTTACAACACTGAAATTTGGACTATGTTTTTCTAGAGGTATTATAAGCAGAATTTGGTGACTTGCTTTTAAAACAGTGTGATTCAAATTTATCTTCAGTCTTCATGGTATAATAATACTTCAAGATTAAGGCTTTAATTTTTTTCTACAACCTTAAAGTAATAATCTCCTGGATGCTTGGTATTTTTAGCTGGTACAATATTTCCCAGTTATCAGTAAAATATTTTCCATGTTATTCATCATCTTTGTCACATATACTCCTATGCTTAGAAAAAGTAATTAGTGGTTAATGAAAACAATTGGCTCATTAAGAAAGGAGAGATTCCCTCCAAGGAAGTTTTAGGAAACATGGAAAGACTTTTAAGTCTGTCAAATTCATGCACTTGCCTTAGTTTAGACTTCCTGTGCAATACATTTTTGACAGTAAGACATACTTCCTGTTACATAAGGGTCACAGAGTGGGGCTGAGTGGAAAAAAGAGGATGTAAAAGGGATAATTTACATATAAAATGCAGAGAAAATTCATAGCAGAAGTGGTTGTGTACCAAGCATAACACTGGTTGGAAAATTATATAGAAGGAAAGACAGCATTTTCTAAGACATCATGACAGTATAATATAACATATTGTCATGCCATCATTATGACATCACAGTGGCATTATTAGGACAGTAACAAAACTGGCTTTCTTATATTAAACTAATTCCATTTCTTCTAGCTATTTGTATTAGTCTTGTAGGGTTACTGTAATAATTAGCATAATATAGGTGACTTAAACAACAGAAACGTATTTTCCCACAATTATGGAAACTAGAAATTCAAGATAAAGGTATCAGCAGGGTTGGTTGCTTCTGAAGGCTCTTTCTTTGGCTTGTAGAAGGCCATGTTTTCCCTATGCTTCACATGCTTTTCCCACTTTGTCCTAATCTCTTCTTCCTGTAGGGTCACCAGTCATATCGGATTAGGATCCACCCTAATTGATTTTATTTAACCTTAGTTACTCTTTAAAGACTTTATCTATCCAAATACAGTCACTTTCTGAGGTACTGGGGATTAGGATTCAACATACAAATTTGGATTGTTACAATTCAACATATAAAAGTATTTAAATATGTATATTAATTTTGTATATAGATTTTTATTTGTAAAGCCTGTTCCTATCACTCATTTTTTCTTCATATCTTGTGTTTCAGTAAACATGACATGTTAAGTTCTCCTTGGTTTCATAGAAAATCCATTTTATACATAACAGATGTGTGATCATAGGAGAACTATTTGTTAGATTACAGCTTCAGTCATATATTAGATATCTGACATATTTTCCCAAATTTATTTTAAATATTTAATTTACTTTTATGTGTTTAAACCAAATGTTCTTCTTAAGCCCTCAAAAATTAATGCTAGCCAATCACATACATATATTTCAGTACAGTGGTACCAGCTAGATTTTATTTCCTAAAGTAAGGTGCTTAATAAATGCCCAGTGAACTTTCAAAATAAAATTTTAGAAAACTTCCTCCAATTCTGTTTAAAAATTAAGTATAATATTCATATGTTGGACCTGTGTGTAAATGATTTTTGTGTGACCATAAAATTGTACTTAGATTTTTTGGTTCTCAGTGGAAAAAAATTGATGAGCATATTTTAATCTTATTTTAAAATTAATTTTACATAAGCATTAAAAATATCGATTTTTAGTAAGTTTATTTTTCATATATTAATAATGAAATTTTGACTTGTGATAGTAAATTTTTAAACTGTATACTTTAGAAAAAGTAAACTTCAATGCTATTTTTTTGTCTTTTTTTCAATATAGTATTCAAACGTTTTATTCAATGTTGTATCCAAACAACTTAAACTAAAAAAAAAAAAAAGCACTGAAAAAGTTTTTTTGTAACCTGGCACATTTTACAGATTCTGGAGAGATAATCAATTGTTTCCAGCAGATCTGAGAAATTTCTGCACAAAGCTTGCTAGCTAAAACACCTCTTTTCTGATTAATTTTTAGCTCTTCCATAAAAAAAGTGTTTATAAAACATTAATGGGCAATTTAACTTCAGTTCCCAGAGAGAGATTTCTGCTGCATCAAATCTTCTATTTGCCACAATACAGTATTCCCCATCCCAATACTTGTACTTATTTCCCAGTAGGTCCTACCATCTGCTATTTATGCCTGTCTGAAGTAGGAAATTCCTCCTCAAGCAATTCTTGTTCAAATATTACTCTTTAATACTACCACCTTCTCAGGTTACAAATTCTTCCTGTATATTTGTATCCCAAAGTCAAATCTGCAGATAACTATCTTCAAAGGTATTTAATGACCAAGAGCCTTTTAATCTATTGAACCCAGAGCAAAAAGGAAGAGAGAGTATTAGAAGTTTCAAAACTCGAAAGAAGAAAGCCACCTAGGATTTTACGTATCACACATTTCTTAAATGGCCCCCCAAATTTTTTCCCATAATATCCTTTAGGAATGTGTTTTGTTTCTATGCAAATATACATAATTTGAACTTTGGGGAATTCATGGCACTATATTGGATTTTTTAATCTCCCACTTCTATTTACCTTTAAGTTATATTATGCATTTAAAAATTGTCAATAGAGAAGATGTTTTATATATTTTTCTCATCTTAATGACATGGGATTTGTCAGATGACCTTTGTTTTTGTGAATGCAAAAAAGGGAAAACTATCATTTCAGGTACCACAAGAAAGGCTTGTTATCAAGCTTAACTGAAAACAAGAAAGGCTTGTTATCAAGCTTAACTAAAAAAAACAATATTTTTTTTTATTATATGTGGAAAATAGTATGCATCCAGAGGCATGTCTTTACAGGCATAGGGTGAGAATTCCATAAAAATACACATTATTACTTTGGATGAGATAAAAACTTGAGCACAGACATCAAATTCCACCAATTGAAATAACCAAGTAAATATTTGAAAAGGACAAATTTGTTTCATTACTGGAAATAAGGGAATAATACTACTATGGTCTGAATGTTTGTGTCCCCTCTAAATTCATATGTTGAAATCCTAACCCCCAAGGAGTTGGTATTAGGAGGTGGGGGCCTTTGGGAGGTGATTAGGTCATGAGGGCAGAGAGCTAGCTTGTCCCTTCCACAATGAAGTAAAGTTGTGAGTCTGCACCCCAGAAGAAGGCCTTCACCAGAACCCCACCATGCTGGCTCCCTGCTCTTAGACTTTCAGCCACCAGAACTGTGAGAAATGAATTTCTGTTGTTCATAAGCCACCCAGTTTGTGGTATTTTGTTATAGCAGTTCAAATGAACAAAGAAACACTAACCATATATGTATCCGTTATCAATTGTTATAATAATGCCTAATAAAAAACAACCTCCAAACCTTAGTGATATACAAAAATAAGTGCTGCTGTTTGGGTGTCTGGGATCAACTGAGAGTTTATTAGGCTTACCTGATCTTAGCTGGGTTTGCTCACCTCTTTGGGACTCCACTGGCCATTGGCTTTTCCAGGCTGGTCTCAACTCAGGAGTTTGAGTCACTTACCCCTGCTTTATGTTTTTTCCATCTTTCAGCAGGCATTTCTCGTGATGACAGCAGAACCCAAGAGGAGAAGCAGAAACACACAAGGCTTTTCAGCTTAGGTTCAGAACTGGCACACTTTTATATCTGCACATACAATTGCCCAAAACAGCTGGCATGACGTTGCCCAGAGTCTGAGTATGAGGACACTAGAAGATTACATTTTAAAGTTACATGGCAAAGGGTGTTACTACAGGGGAGATTGAAGAACTGGTGCCATTTTTCAATCTACCAAAATATTAAAGAACTTTCAAGGAGTTTCTGAAAGCATTCCTGGTTGAATAATCTCTCGGCATTTCATCTACAACAGAACTGGAAACTTGAAACTATGTAAATATAAAATTTCTAAAAGATGGTACAAACGCAGAATGGCTATTATCAAAAATACAATAAATAACAAGTTTTAGCAAGGATGTGGAGAAAAGGGAACACTAATGCACTATTGGTGGGAATGTAAGTTGGTGCAGCCACTATAGAAAATAGTATGGACGTTCCTCAAGATTTTAATACTAGAACTACCATACCATCCAGCATTTCTACTACTAGGTATATAGCCAAAGAAAACAAAAGCAATAACTTGAAAAGATAGGTGCACCTTGATGTTCACTATGGCATTATTTACAATAGAGAAGATATGGAAGCAACCTAAGTGCCTACCAATATACGAATGGATAAAGAATATTCCATATTCTTTAATGGAATATATAATATTCCATTCTATATTCCATTTAAAAAAAAGAATGAAATCTTGCCATTTGTAACAACAAGGATGGACCTAGAGGATATTATGTTAAGTGAAATAAGTCAGGCAGAGAAAGACAAATACTGTATAGTTTCACTTATATGTGGAATCTAAAAAACAGAATAAATGAACAAACATAACAAACAGAAACATAATGATAGACACAGAGAATAAACAAGTGGTTGCCAGAGGGAAGAGGGGTGGGGGGATTAGAAAAAAGATGGTGCAAACATGGTTATAAAGCAGATTATGTTGCAGCAATAATCAGTTGTTTCCTAATATCCAGTCTTTCCTTTTTCCTTAGAAAAAAACATACGAATTTTTTCAGCAAAATGATTACATTACCTAAAAGATATTCACACCAAGAAACATCATAGTCAATCCTTTGAAAACTAAAAGAAAATCATCTGGAAAGCACCAAGAGAGTATAGGCACTATTTATAGGGGAAAGTAATTAGAACACAGTGGATATCTAATCAGGACCCTTGGAGACCAGAAGGTAGTGACACAACATTTTTTAACTACCAAAAAAAAAAAAGAACAATGGCTCAGAATTCTATATCCAGAAAAATAAATTTCTTCAGGAATGAAGGGAAGATAATATTGGATCTTTTTCTTCTTGAGACTCTAGAGATCTATATTAGGCCAAAACAATGATAAACACCATATAATTGTAGGATTCTTTAACTTACAAATTAATAAATCCTGAAGAAAGCCAGAACGCTTTAAGTATGACATATTAAGTATAAATCAGCAGGAAGAAAAAGAAGTCACCTAATAGAGAAAGACAATAAGGAAATTTTCCAGGCTTGGCCTTAGGTCTAGAAGAATGAGAGGAGAAACCAGTTGTTGAGTTTATGTGCACTGAGTTATTTATAGTATTTCCTTATCATCCTTTCAGTATCTGTGGTATCTGTAGGGATAACACTTCTTCCATTACTATACTTTTGTCCTTCTCCCTTTTTTGGTTATAGTCTAGTTACTATTATACTTCCTCTTTAAAAATTTCCCCTCAAATTAGCATATCAGAGCTTTATGAAATCCCTTCTTTAACATAGTCCAGCATTTTTGACATTAGAACTCTTTTTCAATTAATACTGAGAGCTCAGGTCAAGCTGTTCAAGACTGACCCTATTGAGGGCTGGCTTCTGAAAGGACTGGGCCCAGAGTGCTGGAGGCAATCAAACCCAGCCAAGGGCAAGCCTTTGGTTCCAGCTCTCTATGTCATCATGACAGGAAGGGGTGGCTGATTGAAGTCATGAACAAAGATGCGACTCCTTCCTGTGACTTGCCTCTTCCCACAGCTGCAAGCAGCAGGTTAGAATCAGACACCTGATTAAGCCAGGAGAGAGGCTGGACAGCGCCATCCCCCAGCCCCACCCAAATGCTGAGCTGACAAGAAGAGACCCAGCTAATGTTCCTCCATGTCCTATTTCATACCCCAGTTCCTGGCCATGCCAGGGTGGGCAGAGCTTCCTCAGTTAAATAACCTAGGAGGTCAGCTTTGACTTTCATACATTTCTGGTGCTGACCCCAAATGCCATGAGCAATTGGGAGTGGGGGGTATAAAAACTGCTACTTCTTTGTGTTCCTGAGACTGTTCAGATGGACTTATGAACAAGTTCTTTAACATCTTCCAGAAACATGTACTTCCTATGTGTGTAAACTCTTCTGTAGACTAGAAAAATATCTAAATCTTCTTGATTCATTTTAAAAGATAAGACTTTCCTGAACTTTTTCTTTTTCAGCATCCCCCAGTGGACCACACTGACCCCCAATCTAGCAACTCACTTAGCAAACTTCTACCTTTCATTCTCATAAATTTCCTGTTCATTACCTAAATCATGTTCCCTGAGAAACTTTCCTGATCTCCAGAATAAGTTTTTGTTTTTTCCTTTCCATGTTATATTTTTCTTTTGTATGTGGCATTCCTTCAACTGATAATTCAATATTATCTCAGACTTAACAACTTCTGACATTATGTTACTCTAAAAAATGAATGTATAAATGCATAAAGTTACTTAGTTAATATCTGTTAGATTTAGGACTTAACAGCTTCCAAATATGCCTTATATATCAAAAAATTAGACCAGCACATAAGGAAGTTTGAATTCAGGAAAAATAACAATATTTACCAAAACAAAACATAATATAAATACAGTATACATTTGAAATATAAGTACTTTCTAAAAAAATTATCAGCAACTTCTGGAAGTCAGATTCTGAAACTTGAAGACCAGCTTCCTTGTGCCAAGTTTACCCATTTAGAGTCCAAGGAACACTTTTTTTCTTTTCTGGCTGGGGTTTTTTCTCACGAGCCTGTAGAAAGGAATGAAATACCTGTTTCTCTGAGTCCCTTGAACTCCCCCAGGAAAGAGTTAACCAAGAAAACAGAAAAGGAGATTCCAATATATTTTTAAAACAATTTTTTTACTTGATAATCAAAAAGGATTTTTTTAAGCCTAATCTAAATCCCATCCACTATTACACCTGTCGTTCTATCAGTATAAAGAAAGGCACATGGTAGGTCAGCATAACCAGAATGCATAAGTTCTAGGATATATTATAAAACTAAATAAGTAACAGTGGGAAGACAAAAGCACAGCCCTGTCACTAAATGGCCCATCTATACCTTCACAGCCACTATCAATGGAAAGTGATGCAAGAAGGTTGACTTTGGAAGGGTCTAATTTTTGGGGCAATCACCCATCAAAGTTTTCTACTCCATGAGTGATACAGTCAGAATCTATTATACTAGACAGAGCTTGCTCTTTTTCCTAAGCTTGGGGGCAAATCTTTCAGCCCACAGAAAAGAATTTATCAGTTCCCATGCCACTCAACATCAAGAGTTGCCATGAAATCCCTGTGCCCAGAGCCTGATTGAGCAGTACCACATCTACCCTTAGTCTGATGAAGTACATAATCTGTCTAGTGTTTTCCAGCTAAGCTATTCCTTCTGTAAATACTCATCTTAACATTCCCAGCCACTTTGGAGCTGTGGCCCACCATGAGTGTAGGATATGGGGTCTTCTTTTTGTAATATTTGCTCCCCCACAAGTGATATGTGAGTCATATATATTCTATAGACAACATATTTTCAGAAAACATAATGAAATGGCAGTTTTAATTTTATGACCTAGAAAATGATTAATAAGGTATAATGTAAATATGTAGTATATGAAAAATAAGTAAACCAATAAAAGCCACACTTTAGAGATTTATACATGAAGTGTTATAATTTTCAATAAAAAGCAAGCATGTTCAGCAAAAATGTGCTAAGAAGAAATATTTTAATCTTGCACTCAAAATTATGGGTCATGACATTTTTTCTTCCCTGTATAAGATAATCAATCTAGACATTAAAGATACCTCTGGATAGACCCTCTGGATAGGCTGGGTTGACAAACGTGAATACGAAAACTGACTCTATGGTACAGCAAGTTTCTCAGAAGTAACTGGTCACTCTAGTCAAATAAGGCTGGTGTTATATTAAGAGATATTCTAGGTTTTCCTTCAATAGAAAATGATTTTTTTTCACAAAAATGTACATGTTAATTTGGAAATACAATAGGATGATTTCAATCAAATAAATTATGCTTTTCTTGAAAGTTTCATTCCTGCTTTAGAAAAATTGATTTACTCTCTTGAAACTAAATTTGAAATTTGATGGCCCTTAATTTGAAAGACTGCCATTTCAAATCCACGTCTTTTTCAGAGGAAAGATTGCTTTGTTTTGTTCACCTTATGTCTCCATGTTCTTTGATTATTTCAATTGACTACACATTATTTACTTTAGCAAATCCTAATTGCTGTCAGTTGTACATTCAAGTTGTCTTTTAAAAGAAGCAATTAGGGGATACGGGGCTGGCTACCTATAAGCAGTTGCTTAAGTATACACAAAATTATTATGCATTTAATAATCCTTTAGTTTTAATGATTAGACACATATTCAAAGTACTTAAAGAGTTGTGCATGTTTCCCTAAGTAACAAGATGCACTGAACCCCTAGTGCATGCTCCAAAGTAAATTGGTACCATGAACTTTACACTTCTAGCCCGCACTGAATGCAGTTAGAAATTGAGGCTCATGAACTTCAATAGATAGTTATACATTATCTAACAGTCTATATCTATATAATGTATAACTGTATCTTACAAATGTGTATGTATATACATATCTATCTATCTACCTATTTATCTATCTACCTATGGAGAGAGAGAGAGACAAAGAAAGTTTCCAGTTATCTATTGTTGCATAACAAACAATATCAAAACTAATGGCATAAGACAGCACCCATTTTCTTGTGCCCATGATTTTGGAAGTCTGGAGTTAGAGCAGGGAACTGTAGGAGTGCCTCATGCCTGCTCCTTGATGATTAGGGCCTCAGATGGGGAGAAACAAATGAATAAGTTGGCCGTGTCTAGGAAAAACTGCACCAGAGTTAAGCAAGCAAGGGAGACTTTATTCAAGACTATTGCAGTAAGGGAGAGAAATTGAACTCAACTCCACTGAAACAAAAGGTGGGAGGGTTTTTAAATGCTGAGGTGAGCTACTGAAAGTACTGGAGAATATTAAAAGGAAGGCTGGTCAATGTGATTGGCTATCTGTGCTTGCTAAGTTAAACAATTACCTTCCCACAACGATGAGAAGATAGGGGCTCTCTCATTCTTGATGTTTACATTTCAAAAGGATGGCTCCCCAGAAGAAACCTTTCTAATGTTTAGTCAAGCTGAGGTTAACATTAAGGTTGTCTTGGTCATTTGTCATGATTTGTCCAGGGCCATATGTCTAAGGCCTTGTTTCTGGATGTCAGCTGGTTTCATTCGTTCTTCTCCACATCATGTCTGCTGGCCCTAGGTTATCCAAGATGTCTTCTTTACTCACATCCGGGCCCTGGCCTGGGACAGCTGGAACAGTGGAGGTGTTTGGGCTTCTCTCCTCACAGCCTCTCCATATGGTGGCATCTGCTTCCTGATAATGTGGTGAACTCTCAGTGGTCATATTTTTCACAGGGAAGTTAGCTTCCCCCAGAGCAAGTGTTCAAAGAAACACAGACAAAAATTGCAGTACTTTTCATGAAGTCCCACAATGTCATTTCCACCACATTTTATTGGTCAAATCACTACGTTAGCCTAGATTCAAGGGGTGGGGAATTATACGTCACCTCTCAATGGAATGAATATCAAAGAACCCATGGCCATCTTTACTCTACCACTATTAACGCATATGGAGCAACACAGCTATACTTCCATATTTTGTTATATGTTGAAGGTTATATGATGTAAGTATATTACCTGAGCCTTCTGTACAAGTATGGAATCAGGTAAAAAGCATAACTGAAAAAGAACCATACTTCAGAAGTGACAAATGCAACAAGTGTTGAATGGGCAATTGACTGACCTGAATCCTAGTGCAGGGTTTGTTACAATTAGCTGTCTGACCTTAAGTAAATTAGTTAATCTTGAAGGCTCCTCTTTAGTCTAAAATTCTGTTACTCCAATTACCAGTATTGCCTTGATTTGTATTGTTAAGCATGCACTGAGAACACATATAAAAGGTCCAGTAACCACCCTCATTAATTCACCATTAAACCTTTGATCATGATAATTTAAGTACTTTGAAATCCTATGAAGAAAAACAATATATCAAGGATAGATGTGGCTATTGTAAATAGTAATAGAAGATACATTTCTTCTTAATGAATCTGTTCCAGATGAGTTTCATCAGTGCATTCCTGCTCCTCTGTACAGTGGGGAGGTTTCTGTTTGGTTTTGACTTTATCAGACTCCCAGGTAGAGCATTCTCACCTTTGCAGAAGTAGGAGTCACCTCATTGATTGTCTTGAGTAAAAGGAAATGGCTCATGCATCTTTTCTACATTATAACAAATGTCCTTTTGCATTATAATCGAATGGTGATTGTTGTGTTCAATCAATGGGAAAGGTTAAAGGAGCTCCTCTGCCAGCATTTTTAATGGAGAAGTCGATTAAGATTCAGTTTAATCATTCTGGCTGCCTCAGAATTAAAGCAACAAAGACCATCAATGGCACTATAATTACTAGTCTTTCTGTAAGTTTACACTGCTATTTATGCAGCTATAAATTTTATTATAATGCACAATGCATCTTAGGTTAACTTGCTTTATTTGCAATGTAAAATATTTGCTTTAATTGTATGAGGAAAAGAAATAGTTCTGATAAGGTAGATAAAATTCAGCCCAATATTTTTTTTTAAAAGCCTGAGAGTCTAAGTGAATCAGTATGATACTCTGTGTTAAATAGTTTAAAGTCATGGCCTTAACCTTGGGACACTTGAGACATATTTCAGTTTATTGAACATGGAGACTAACGTCTCTCCCAGGTGACTGTAAAGGGTCAAATGTATTATTCTAATCCCTGTTCCAAACAGAGAAAAGGTCATTATACAGTACCTACTGCATGTTGTAAAGAATGAAAAATTCACACTGGGGGCGTGGGTGCAAATCTATTTTAGACTTGGCCTTTAAAATGTTTTTTAAATTGAATGATTAAGTGGTGATGAACCAGAAAAAATACCTTGAAATTGATCCCATTTATTAATTAGTTTGCACATGTAAAGGTCTTTCTATAAATAGTCAGAAGACTGGAGAAAATTGTTCTTCTTGAATGGAGGAATGACTTTCAAATTAACCTTTTTTTGACTATAGAAATAATGCTTATAAATGTACTTATTACCATCCAATACTCTGCATAATTCAATATACATGTAGAGGGCTGTAGAGGAGTTTATTTCTTAAAAGTTTATACTTGGCCTACAGTTAACAAGCTGGTTGTAGGTAACAACACTAAGGAAAAGAATTAATTGAAGAAATATATAGAATTTGTATCCTTACCTTGAAAATGTCAACTTTGCCATGATCTTTGTAGAGGTATTTTGAAAAGCAATGCTTTAGTGAATTTGGAAAATTAGGAACTCAGTTAAAGAGCTCAAAGAGCAAAAGAGAAGGAAATTTGTGAGGTGAAAATGAATATTATTTATCACTTAATTCATACTGGAGTAAGAACCCTACTGAAAAAAACAAGAAAGCACAAAAAAGAAAATAAGTTGCTATCATTCTCTAAGAAAAAAAATTCAAACTTTCCTAGCTGCTCATATCTTCCAGAACTTTGTTTTGACAAACAGAAAAAAAAATTGAAAATTTTAATTTTTAGTGCTGAAGAGGAACCTCATCCTCGACACCTTCATTTTTTCATGTAATAGTTGGAAAAGCTGAGAGTCTGTGAAGTGCACCATTGTCTCAAAGTTACAGATCTAACTGGTAGAGAATAGGTCTAGAATCCATGTCTCTATCTAGCTTCTCTACTTTGCCATACCATTAGTGTAAAACTACATTCTAGAGTTTATGTTTGACTTCCATATGCTCCAAATTCTAAACATATTTTGCCTTGAGATATGTCCATTAGTCCTTTCAAAAGAATTTTTGCCTTTGATTTCTTTACAGGAAACCAAGGGAAGGGAACTAACGTTTTTGGTGGACCTTCTATAAGCTTATGCATGTGAGGTGGTTTAGATACATTGGAACTTTTAATCTTTTTAATAGCCCTATCCAGTAAGTATGATTGACTTAGTTTTTCATAAAAACAGGTTCAGAGGGGTAAATAACTTGCCCTAGTTTATGAATTCTATAGTTGCAAGACCATGGTTTTTCTGATTTAAAATCCATGTGGTTTCCATGAAAACATGTGCATCCTTGGAAACAGCAGTTGCAGTGCCTTCAAGTTTAGACAATAAAGTATTCATACTACACCTTTGATTGTCAGAGAAATCCATATCAATTGATTTTTTAAATTATGCATGCATTTTATGTTTTTTTCCCTTTCATTTGTGAACATACAATGCATTTCAATTTCACTAATAAAGTACTGTTTTTTCTGTTGAAATTATGAAAATTGGATTTCATTGTAAAGTGTATTAGGAAATATAGATAATTAGAGTCATGGAAAAGCTCTTATAATAAATTCTTTGGAAGCATATAAACATTTTCCCATTACATCTAAATAATTTACTTCCAATATCTAAATGCTATTACAAATGACCAAAATTTCTACTAGAATGCTCTAAGAATTGTACATGATATATTATAATCTTGATGACTAGTGGATTCGGTTAACTTTGTTTTAAAAAATGAGTCTACTAATGCAAAGCTCATAAAAACTGAAAACATCAAAAACTGAAAACATTTGGCTCATAAAAACTAAAAACAATGTTGCATTAAGCTTATGCTAATTCATGTCCCCATCCTATGCAGAATTTGTGTTTTAAATTTGCAGAACAATCTTATTACTTTGTAAAAACTTAATGCATTTACTTGAACTTAAATAAAATGTAGTCTTAGCTAATGGTGACAATTTAATACACACTCTTTCTAATTAGGGCATTGTAGGGTATAAATATAGAATTAAATAGAACTAAAGCAAAAAATTACCCCTTCTTATGTGTCGTATTTTATAAAGGCTTATTTACCATATATTTGTAGAGAGAGGGCATAGAATTCCAGTAAGAATACATTTCCTATTGTCATTTGTTAGTCAACTGACATTTTCATCAGTTTTGGATTAAATAGTAAAGGGCCATTATCAAACATTTTCAGTACCAATGTGGCTCTTAGCAAGTTCCATAATTTCTTGCTCATATGAGTTTATCATTCCATAATAACACTCCACGGTGTGTAGTAACATCAGCCTGACCCAGAGCATCTCAGGGCCAACTCAGTGCATTTTTTTTACCAAAAATAAAATCAAGATCAATAGATATTTGAGGCAACCCATTGACAGTAGTCACAATGTGAATGGTACAAATACTCTCTACAGTTATATAGGGTACTGATGAGGCCATTTACAAAATACTTGGTCTTTACTAGATTTTGTCTACCATATTAAGATGTTCAACTTTCTCCTGCAGGCAAAGGAGAAGTATCAAATTTTAAGGAGTGACAAACCCAGACCTGTGTTTAGAAAGAAAATTTGGTGGCGTTATAAAGATTAGTTTGTTGAAAGGAGTTACCTAAGTCAGAGAGATAAATTGTGAGCTTGTTGCTTAGAGTAAGGTGAGAGAGAATGTTAAAAAGCAGTAGAATTGTAAGCGGGGACAGGAGAATGGGCAGGGGGAGGAAGGGAGATGGTATATCTAGAACTGAAAGGAGCTGGCTGACTGGACACCAGTTGGATAACAGGGTTTACGGAGAGAAATATGACTCTAAGGGTTCCAACTTAGACAAATAAGTGTATTGAACTATCATCTCAGTGAATAGAGAGAGCTTACTCTATTATTTTTCTCTTTATTTCTAATATTATTTGAACATATTTGCTGTTTTCAAATTCTCCATTTTAATAAAATGCCTAAGGTAGTCACTTTTGTCATTTATATTAGGAAAATCATAACCAAGTTAATGAGAAATAATTATCTGGTAAAGCTTATCCTTTTAAGTTTATTCAATAAACTGTTTATGCCTTGACCTTCATCTTCGAACTCAGTCTACCAAACTCTAATTAATGATAGCCATGCTAGAGTGTTTAGAGTGATGTATACTCTCTATAACGTATTTGTAATGGATCCAAGACAAAAACTGATGTATAGATGTGTGGTAAAACCAACAAAGCAACACGTTAATAATTATAGAATTTAAGAGATAGGTATATGAGTGTTTACTGTGTAATTCTTTCTACTTCATGTTTGAAAATATTCATAATATTTTATTGGGAAAAATATCACTCTACCAGCCTTCCATCTTCCCAGCTCTGTTTCCAGACCAACTCATTTTCTGGAAATTGATATATTTGCCCCCAACCATGAGGGTGGGCCTGTGATCTTCACTAAGTCAATCATGATACTTCATTGACATGGCCAGAGTTATTGGTCTCTGAGTACTCACATGATCTACCACAAATCAGTTGGAGTCCTTTTCAAACGTGTTTCTTCAGGGGATAGTGAGGAAGAGTCTGTATCCTTCAGAGAAGGTGCAAGGTGGTGAACATTAAGGCAGGTAATCCCCAGGTTTCATAGAGAAGCATGAGAGAGTGAATCTAATGCCAAGAAAAAGGCAAAGCTAACACATAAAAAAAAAAGTCTCCTTATATGCTGAGACATCAAGTCTCCAAAGATATTACGGCCCTTGTTCAGGTTCTTAAAGTCATTTTCACAACCCTGATTCCTGCAGCCCTTTTTTAAATGTTGTGAGCAACTCCAGAATACTTCCAATGAATCCTCCCTTTTGAAATGTTACTTTGAATACTCTAGTTTAAGTTGGGTTTCTGTGTCTTATAACAAAGAGTATTTGACTAATACAAGAGCTAACACATATATTGTGGTAGAACGCTAAGATGACCCCCAATGCCCCACAATCTCCTATAACCCCCTCCTCCTGAACATGGTGCTACAGAAACCTGTAACTTTCTTCAAGTCAATCAACTATCTCAAAGGCAATGGGAGAATCCCTCCCTTGATTATGTCACATAATGTAAGACTCTGTCTAACCAGACAAAGAGATTCTCTCACTGGCCTTGAAGAAGCAAGCTGCCATGATGTGAGAGGGTCTGTGAGGGGACCACTTGGAAAGGAACTGTGGGTGGTCTCTAGGAGCTGAGTGGCTCTCCCATGGACAGTCACCAAGAAAGTGAAGAAGTCAGCCTTACAACTGTGAGGAATTGAATTCTGCCAACCACCAAGTGAGCTCAGATGAGAACTCTAAGCTCCAGAAAGCAAGGCAGCCAGGGTGACACCCTGATTGCAGCCTTTTAAGACATTGAACAGAAGTCTTGCTCAGCTGTGTCCAGACTTCTGTCATAGAAAACCTGTGAGATTAAAAAATATGTGTTGTGAGCTGCTAAATTTGTGATGCAGCAAGTGAAAACCACTAGAGATTTTGAACACATACCACATGCCAGGTACTTTGTTAGAAGTTTTAGTCCATTGTCTCATGTAAACTTTATAACAATATTTAATCTTATGTCTTAGTATTCCAACCATCTTACAGGTGATAAATCTAACAAAACAGACACTTAAAGAGATTTATAAATTAATTATATATATATTTATAATTAATTAATTATAAATATGGGGTGAATCCCTGATTCAAACTCAGTAGTCTGGCTCTGAAACCTATAGGCTTATCTGGCTCAGAATATCTTCCCTAGACCCTTTCCTAATTAATGCACCAGCATATATTATCTTAGTACAAGTCTAGTTTATGACAAATGCCTATGAATTGCTTTTGTATCACACTCTTTTCACTCTCCTACCTTCCCCCAAATTTTTCATCAGATCATGTCACCACATCATCTTGAAATACTTTGATGGCTCCAAAATGCCTATGGAGGAAAGGCCACACTAGTTGGGAGTATATTGTCAGGGGAGAGGAGGGAGAAATTTTTCTCTACCCTTCTAGGTTGTTCTGGCTGGTCTAAGAACTAAATTACCATGAGACAGATTAACAGGAGAAAATCAAAACTTTAATAACATGTATATATGGAAGAGCCCAAGGAAAACTGAGTAACTCACCAAAATGGCTGAAACCCTCACCTTAAATACCATCTTCCACTAAAGACAAAACAGGATGCGGTTTGGGACTTCAAAGGGGAGGAAGGTAATTCACGTGGAGATGGAAAAGCAGCTATTTGGTAAACAAACGTTTGCTGGACCATCAAGAGGCAGTGGGACACAGAGAGGAATTTCAACAAGCTGACTTTGCTAGGTTGTTCCCTGTCCACACACCTAATTCATACTCTAGTTATGTATGGTGACAGCTCCCTTCCTGGAACAGGTCCTCCATCTACATTCTTTAAGCAGTTAAGCAGGTCAAAGTTTCTCCCTGAGTCTTTTGGGCCTTTATTTTTTTCAGCTCAAAATAATCCACATACCAAAGAGACACTTTGGGGTGGCAAATTCTGTTCCCCTACAGAGTTCAAAGTTTTCTGTAATTTGGCTACTTAAGTTCAGCCAATGGAAGTTTAGGTGTGAAATCAAATATTCACTGTATTTGCTCAGTGGGGGAAAAACTGCAAAGGGAAGTTGCTTCAAAGTGTTTTTTCTTCAGGTTTAGTAGATGGCCGCTAAGCTGTGCCTTCTCTGCTCGTTGTAAGAATAAGATTGAATAATATATCTAAATGCTAACTGGCTTGTGAGTGCTAAGGAGATGAGTGTGCCAGGATGGAAATCATATGGGCCGGGAATTCCCCTTCTGTTGACCACAGAAGGTATAGGCATAATCTATCAAGAACAGAATGCATGCCATACTTTGTTCATTAGCATTTAAAGAGGATGTTTGGCATCAGACAACAAATACAGTACTTGCAAGATCTTGGCAGCATAATATTTTGTCAGTTAATGACAATCCACAGCTTTTAAGAAAAAGATTAATGCCCGATGTTAGGCTGAAATTGTTTCATTTTCACCAGTGAAAATAAAATGAAATAAAATTAAAACCCTTGCACTTCCAAATACCACATTTCCACCATGTCAATCAAACAGTAAGAAAAAAAAACATGAATATTCTCTAGAGAACAGGGAGATACTACGCTTCAGAAAATCTCAGGAGCCATCAAATCACAGTAACTTGCAAACCGACCAAAACAAGTGAAAGGTGTAGTAGGTAGAAATAGGAGTTGAGGCAATTGTACTGTGTGGTTGGCTGACAGTCTGGGGAGAAGCAGGAAAGGAACAAGTATCATATGGATTGGATGATAGAAGAATGTACTTTGAACAATTGAGGGACAAAGATAGTTACTGTGATTCTACCTGGGGTGGAGGTAGAGATGAACTCAGGAAAAGTTTTCTAGAGAAGACAAGTCTGGCAGTAAACCGTGAAAAAGCAGTTCTATGATGGTAAGTAGAAAGGTAACCAAAAATCATATAGAATATCAAGCTAATTATGTAAGTCTATAGCTGTATCTGTGTTGTGGAATTATCGGGGACTGTTAGTTGCTCCATTAAATTTTTTTTGGTATTTTCCATTATTTTCACAATGAACGGACATCACTTTTAAATTAAAATATCTTAAGAAATAAATATAAAGGAACATACTGGATACTTGATTGACTGAGGCTGGTGTTTGTGCCAACGTTGCAAACACAAGAGGTGCTATGCTTCCAGTAGCCCTTGCTGCCCACAGCAAGCTTTGTGGTGTCCTAGGGGCAAAGAAGCTTCTGTGTTGCCCTCATGCCTCACAGACATCCACACAAAAGCATTTTCTTTTTTTTCTTTTTTTTTTTTTTTTGCGGTACGCGGGCCTCTCACTGTTGTGGCCTCTCCCATTGCGGAGCTCAGGCTCCGGACATGCAGGCTCAGCGGCCATGCCTCACGGGTCCAGCCGCTCCGCGGCAAGTGGGATCTTCCCGGACCGGAGCACAAACCCGTGTCCCCTGCATCGGCAGGCGGACTCTCAACCACTGTGCCACCAGGGAAGCCCGACAATTAATTTTTTAATAAAAATCTATATATTGAAGAATTGAAAAGGCATTTCAGCACCAAAAATTCCTACAAGTGAGTTTTCTGGATCAAAGAAATATTGATAGGTCATGAAAAAAATGGCCTTAAAAATATTTTACATTCCCAACATTTTATTAATGAAGAATATTATGAATCTATAAATCTTTGCTGTAGACCCACAGAAATATCTTTTCATTGACTAATAATTTATTTTCTTCTGTCTTGAAAATTTTACCATCATAAATTTTCACTGAGCTAGAGTACTTCCTTGAATATTTTTTAAAATATGCTTTTAAAACATATTATTACCTGGCATTATTGAGTCTTTTGTATCTAAAATCTCACCAGTTCTTTTAGTCCAGGAAATAATTCTGTGCTCAAACCTTTCTTTCTTCCATCTCATTTATCTAGTATCTATGTCTTATCTTTCCTCTCTTAATTTGCAGTTCATTCCTTTTTACTCTACACACCAATATCATTGGATTTTAGAATCAGTAATTCTGATTTGAGCTACACCCATTCCACTATTTCCTCATTCCACTGAGGAGTTTATTTTTATGTTTTTGATTCTACAAATTCTTTCTTTCTGCTTCTCGGTTTGTCCTTGGTGTGGCAGTCTGGATCCAATCGATAAAACTGTTAATGCCATAATCATTCAATTGCTACTGAGACTGATATTTCAAGTGTATATTTCAACTTCTCATCTACCTACTGCATTACTATGTCAGTGGGTGACACTAGATCTAATTGTGAAAATCAAACCCCCTCTTCTTGTTGCTGACTCCCATTATATACCCAGTGAGTCTTCAATGTATGATACGCATGCAGTTTTCAGCAGGGAAATTGTACATCCCATTTGGTTTAAATTCCAGCTCTTTACTTACTACCTGGATAATGTACCTCTCTTTCCTCATTTGTGATATAAAGATAATAATAGTACCAAATGATTAAATATATAGAACACTTAGCCAGTGCTTGGTACATAGTAAGCCTTCAAATAGTGCTAACTCTAATGATTATTATCAGATGATTAGCAACAGTGCATTCCTTTGTTCCCTGTGTAGTGTAGGTCCACTTGTAGCATTTTCTGAGTGTTAGTTGCTATCAGATCTCTAGCAAATAAGGAGAATTTTCTCTCCAGGGATGCTGGACATGCATAAATGAGAAGGTTAGATAGTTTACCTAAATTGAGATAGATGGCTGCCAGAGAAGTGGTCTGGGAGAGCTTCCAGTTCCAATGTGTTAGAGGGAATTAGCTTGGTAGGTTAGGCCCCTCAACTGAATCAGTTGTTCACAGGTTTTTCCCAGGGCAAGGCAGGATGGTAAGGCTAGGTCTTCTGCCAGCCACATTAATTTGGATCAGTTCAGCTCAGGGGGCTGGGCCTTTTCAAACAAGACTGGCTGCTGGACGGGTGTTTGCCTGGGGCTGGCATAGAGTATGGGAATCAGGGAAGGACAGACAGGCAGGAGGGAGGGGTTATCAAGAGGCAAGAGGAAACATAGGTGGGCCGGGGTGGATATGTTCATTATCTTGATCGTGGTGTTGGTTTCACAGTTGTACTCATAGATAAAAACTTATCAAACTGTACATTTTATAAATATATGCAGTTTATTGTATGACAGTTATGCTCTTAAAATGGTTAAACCCTACATTCTTTGACAGAAACTTAAATTTTTGCATTACTTTTCACGGTAATCCCCAAAACTGGCTTTTACGGAGCAAATCTTTTATCTCTCAAATAAATAATCTTTAAGAAAAAAAAGACTGGCTGCTGAAGGGTCACTGGTCCTAATGAAGAGCTCAAATAATAATAACTTGGGTGTAAATATCTTACTGAGTGCGCCTGATGCCCAGAGTCTGTTTTCTTCCTCTGGTGCCTCAAGCAGTGGAGGGGCAACAGTCAAGGGAGCCCTGTGGTTTATCTGGATCCCTGCGGTCTATCTGGATCACACCTACTCAGTGAGAACACCAAACTTGAGGTAATTAACTAAACTCCTGCTTTGGGTTCCAATTGTGACACTAATTTTTCCCTCCCTGTGTGAATTTAGTAACCAAAACAGAAAACTACAGGAGAAACAATATGTTGAAGCAAATGCTTAGATCATCATTTTTGGTTGGAAGTTTTTTAAAAAGGGAAATTATGTGAGCAGAATTGTGGGTTTTAGAAAAATAACTCCGACAGCTGCGTGGAAATCAGTCTGGCTTGTTTTCTCCCTCCTTCACCAGCCCCAGTCCAATTTCTATATAGCCACCAAGCTTACTTTTCTGAAACCACAAATCTGCCCAGATAGTTTCCCTTTTTAAAACACTCCTGATGGAAAGAAGACAAAAGCACTGGCCATAGAAATAATCCTAAAGCTACTTGATGAAATTCTAATCTATGGCAGTAGTTTGAATGGAGAGAAACCCACCAAATTGAGAAATACTTGCCCTGTAGAAATAACAGGACTTGAAGTGGAGTTCATTTTAAAGAGTATAAGTCATTGGTTTACATAATTAAAAATTATTAAACACCTACTATTTAGAAGCTTGCTTTAAGAAGAGGTTAAAATCAGATTAGTTGCCTTCAAGAAACTCATGATATAATGGAAGAGACATGCAATCAAATAATTATAATCCTAAGTTATGAGTTCAACATGAGGATGTGTGCAAATTATTATGGGAGCACGACATTGGGCATAACGAATTCTCCCTAATGGGTCCCAGGAAAGACTTAATAAAGAAAATCACTTTGGGAAGAACCTTTAGGAGTAAGTGAAGTAGGTAAAAAGAAAATGGTGTTCCATGCAGTAAGAAAAGAATGTGCCAGTGAAAGAAAGGATATAAAGTGTTCAAGAAGTGGCTACATGGCTGGGGTACATGGGAACACTTTGGGAATATTGGAGGATCAGGTTGTAAAGGTGGCACAGGATATATTATGGAAGGTACTTAACTTGGACCTTATAGGCAAAAGAGAATAAATGAAAGGTTTTTAATATGGAGCAGACATGATCTGGTAGCAGAGTACAGCATGGATTTGAGAAGGCTAAGGGGGTAAGCATAAAGATCTATTAGGAGACATTTATAAAAACTTTGATAAGTAATACCAACACCTGAAATAAATAAGAGTAGACACTCCATTATATAATTATAATGCAATTTAATTATTATGCAATTATAATGCACCACACATACATCTTAGTCTTAGAGGAGCATAAATAAATCTAAACTCCTGGGGTCAACAGGAATATTGCCCCACAAAAAGGCTATGCCAAAATACTCATGAGCTTATAATACCAAATGCAATGAATCAAGTTCCTCAACCTATGGAATAACTGAACTTCAATGAAATTTAAAATGCCCCCCAGTTATTACTGGGAGTTCCTAAAGGGACATGTCTACAGTGCTCACAAACCAGACTGGCAGCCTCGCTTACTACATGGTGTCTATTCTTTTGTTCTGGCTCTAGTGTGTCTTAATCTAGGGTCCTGCAAGGCCTCTGCTTCTGCCCCTGCTGATGTGACCCTTGTGAGAAGGCCAGTGGTCATGCCAACGATGTTGCCTCTGGATGGTCTCCAAACCAGCAACCTTGAGAGCCAGAGATGGGGTGTGTTCTTTGTTAAGGTGTTGAGAACAGCCTCTTCAAACTCTGTCCACAATCTGTCACTTGGCCCAGAGCAGTTCTGTTGGTAACCAAAATTTCACAATTTTCTCAAACAATTCCATTGTTTCTGACCCTCTTTTCTTACTTGTGGTCTCACCAAGTTTCTCATAAAAATCTCTGTGCGTATATATCCCTCTAGCCAGAGGCTCAACCATTGGCTTTTAAGAATCTGATGCAAGACATCAGATTTCCTTTTTGTCCTCTCTCCTCAACTCCAAAAAATCTTTAGAAAAGTAAATTAGTTTACCTGTGATGCCAATCTTTCTTTCCAAAACTTGATTTTTTTGGTTACTTAAAGCTTAAAAGCTCTGTATTGGTAGTTGTTCCAAGAGGTATCAGTAAGGATCTCAATCACCTACAAATAACCGAAATTCAATATAACATCTGTTAATGATAAGAGTTATTTTCTGTCTAATAACAAGTTGTCTGGAGATTGCTGGTCCAGGGTATGTAGAGTGACTCAGTGATGATCTGGGACCCAGTGTTTCTCCATCAATTTGTAGACATCTGTACTTATGCTTACCTCTTGATCACAAGAGGGCTGCTATGCTTACAGCCATTACTTTGGGGTCATAGACAGGAAAAGTGTAGAAATATCAAAAAGTCTTTTCCTTGAGAAGTAGTGCCTTTTTACTCTGAAAGGGAGGTTTTCCTAGAAGACATCTTCATGTGTCTGGCCGTTATTGAGTCCTTGACTACTCCTGCAAAAAGATGGCCAAGAAAATTGAGTGCTTATCTCACCAAACTCCAAAAGTAAAATAGGGAGAAAATGATTGAAAATGAATCTTGAATGGATTTATCTATTGAATCTAAAATACCATGAAAATTAATCTGGGGGAGAATTTATTATATAATGAGGCTGGGTTTACTAGATAAAAATATGGGACACCCAGTTAAATTTGAAATTCGGATAAATGATGAATTGTTTTTTTATTATATAAGCATATCCATGCCATATTTTAGACATACTTATACCAATAAAATATCGCTGTTTATACGAAATTTAAATTCAACTGTGTCTTCTGTGTTTTATTTGCCAAATCTGATAACCTTAAATGAGGACTTCTCCCTTTGGTTACCAGATTGTTTGACAGATTAGCTAAAATTTATGGGCTCAAAGTTATAAAAGAAATACTAAAACTTATTCATAGTTTCAATTTTGTTGCAGTGATGTTGCAGTGACACCCAGATAGCCATCTAAAACCCCTTCTGAGCCTCTCCCTCAGATAGCCTGACATAGTAGAATAGATACCCTGGTCTTTGCTGGTGTGCCTGGAGGATCCTTCTTTACTTCCCAGTCCAGACAAGCAGATCCGGTGCCTAATTGTCACCCTGTGAAACACACAGAGCCCTCTCTGTCCTCCCCACTTGGCCTAAGGGTGGTAGGAGATAGCAATAAACCCTGAACCCTAATTGGTAGAAGTTAAGTATGTCTGTGTTCTCAGTTTAAGAGTATCCTTGAACTAAAAAATCAGTCTTTGACTGAACTAAGAAAAATCCACAGATACAATCTCTTCAGATGTTTTTTATTTAATTTTGAATACTGAAAAATTCACACAAGTAGTTTCCCCAGCAAAGGAATCATGAGCACCAAATGTGAATTTAAGTCTCCAATTGTTACAAAAATAAAACCCTTCCGAAAGCTTTGAGATTGCAGTTTTCTACCCTCCCTAATCTTCATCAGCAGCCTCTATCCAGAGGCAGTTTCTCCATCCAGGACCTAGCATGGATTATCCAGTCCAGAGATGATGGCTGAGCTGCATATTTCCACTTTTTTTCCACTGTTACATATGTACTCTGGTCATGTAGTTCCCCAGGGGGGAAAAAAGTCAATCACTGTATGACAGGAAATCAGTGAGGATCTGAGTCAAAGAGAAAGAGGACAGACTGGTGCCTGGGAGAGGTGGCCATGCAAAAGAATCTAAAGGAGCAGTAATTTCAGGAGTTGAGGATAGCTATTGAGAGCCATAGTAAGAAAACCCTTCAGCCCATCATAATACGTGGGCTGGGGGGTGGGGGGGGTCAGAGCTTCTTCCCTCAATGAACATCTGTGTACAACCTGGGCACAGGGATTAGATAGTTTAAAACCATCTCCAGAAGCTCTCTATGTTTTATCGTTATCCACAATTATTTTTAAAAAAATACTTATGCGGGATGCTGAATTTAAACTATTTAACATGCATCCCTGAATCTTGTAGCGTAATGTCCTGAGTTTGGTACTCCTTCAAAAAGGTGAGGATACCAAGAACTTGTTAGGTAAAGCCACTAGAGTTAATTATATTATCTCATCCTAATCAGTATCAATGTCTCTCTCCACCTCTGCTGCATCGCCACCATGGTATCACAACAGCAACTGATGGAGATGACTCCAAGCTGGGCTGAGCCATCCATGTTTGACAGCAATACCATGTCTTAGAGAAAGACAGAATGTCAGTCAAAAATAGGGGCCACACCACGGAATTGACAAAGTTCTCCAGTTCCTTCTTTAGGAGGCAATTAGAAACAGAACTGGTACCTTTGGCCTGAGGAGCCCTTTCTTGTTCTTGTACTCTTTATGGATAGGGTTGGAGGCCCCAAGGCACACTAAACATTTTGAATATTTTGCTAAATAGGTATCTGGGTAGATTTTAACTTGAAAAAAAAAGATGGGATCCTTTTTATACCTAAGGGATGGTACTGGTCATGCCAGTTATACATATGGTTATTTGTGTCTAAACTGTGAATGTCTTAAGGATAGGACTATGTCTTCATCTGTAGGATGTACCTGAGCAACCAGACATAGTGTATGTGTATAATATATCCTTCTTGAATGAATAAATAGATTCGTTTCTGACTAATTTCTTTCAATCCTCTCAGGGGAAGAGAAGGAAATGTTATCATTTGACTGGTATGGAGAAGTTTGCTTGATGAGATTGACAACTGTTTTTACTAGTCACATCTGAGGAATCCAGAAGGTCCTTACTCACACAAGTAAAACTACATTTGTAGAACTTACAGCAAAAATTCCAGATGTCCCAGAAACCATTTTAAACACCATAGTTTTTGCCACCTGGAAGTTAGCAAATGAAACTTTAGTAAGCAAGGAATTTTTTAAAGCAATCTAAAAAAAAAATCCTATATATCACATTTCTTAATACTTCTCAACTTCTAAACTAAAAATCCAGATTTAATTATTTAATCTTCTCAGTATGTTCCTTTTCTCACAATGCTATATAAATGCAATAGGCTCCCAAAGATAATTTCTTCTATTTGCATGGCTATAAATTTGCCAAAAATGCTGCAATGGCCAGACCTGTACATGTACGTTTGTGCACAGAGGTGAATATTCTTCTGTTGAATAGATCTATAAAAGTCAAATTGCAAAATCAAAGTACATCCTCAGTTAAAAACTTTGATCTATAGTACCAGTAAAGTGTATGAGATAGCCTATTTCCCTATATCCTCACCCAAACTGGGTATTATTTATATTTTTAGTTTTTGCTAGTCTGATGGATTAGAAACTATCATTTCAATATTTTGATTTTAATTTCTTAGATTGCTAGTGACATTGAGTATATTTTATATGTTTATTTATTATAACTTGCAAGTATTTTCTGAGAATTATCTGTTCTAATTTTTGGCCCATTTTTCCATTAGATTTTTCTCACTTGAGTCCATCTCCAGAAGCTCTCTATGTTTCATGGTTATCTACAATTATTTTTTAAAAATTACTTATGTGGGATATTGAATTTAAACTATTTAACACACATCACTGAATCTTGTTGATGTACTGGTTCTGAGTTTGGCACTCCTTCAATATGGTGAGGATATGAAGAATTTGTTAGGTAAAGCTACTAGAGTTAATTACATTATCCTGATCATTATCACCGTCCTTCTCTGTCTTTGTTGCACCATTTATTGAAAGGAAGAGGGAAAGTAGGTAAAAGAACACTGAATGGGAAGATAAAAATTGCAGGCCCTTGGGTATATGGGTAAGATGACCATCCATTGCTAATCCATATTAAAACTCAACCTTATTTAATATAAATTATCACTAAATTAAATCATCTGATGCACTTTATGTAAATCAAATATATTAAAATCTTATTACAAAACATAAATTGAGAGAAATTATTCACATTGTACCAAGTGTACAGACGACTATGATTATGTTACAGTAAGATTCAATTTACTAAAGTGTCACTTTATCAATAAGAGTACACCTATTGCATAGGGTAATATGGAACGAAGATTAAGCATTAATTTTCTTTTAATTTAGGGCACTTTTTCACCACTAAAAAATGGATAAGGATGTTACATATTTTATTATCCTTTCAACAAATACTTTTGAACATCTGGCTAAATTGTATGTGTGTTTTGTGTGTGAATTCCTGGACTTGAGAAAAAAATCTATTCATTTTTTTCCCCTAAAATATCCATGCAGATACACTGTTGAGTTTTCATCCACTCTTTATTATTTCTCATTCATATTATAATGCTGCCTAGCATGATCCTGAAACTCAGAGCCTATAATGATGGCATGATCTTCTGAATGATCCTAATACTCTATGTCAATATTTTTGTTCCTGTTCGTCACCTGCAACCAGCCAAACCATGGCCTCATGATTTAAAGGAAGTGTTCTAGTTTGAAGAGAAAAATATATTTACTCCAACTTCTCTCACTGTAAAACTGTCTGTAATGAAGACCAGGGCCATCCTTTTCTTTTCTCTTCTTATCTACCCATTCATAATACAGAGTCTTATGATTTTTAGAATGAGAAAGAAACATACAGGAAACAAGAAGGTGATAATGAAGAGGGGAATCAGAATGAGTTCTGTAAACTAGCTTTCACCTACTTAGATAATCTAAATAGAATTTAAGTTACAAAAGCCAAAATTGGTGAGTAATTACTATTTTCTTTTCTTCCTTTGTCTGCAGGACAACCAATGCCATGTTCAACCAGATTGTGAAGATGATCTAAAATAAGAGATGTACGCTGGTTGGGCCCAGCATTTAAAAACATAAAAACATAGGCAGAGGTAAGGTATAAGCAGATGTCTCCCCTTTTATATTATCCACTGGGTATCATACTGTGGGCTTAGATGAATGCTGGTCTTAGACAAATGTTGAGCAAGGTGAAAGAAATTGGATTGGAAACATGGTTCTGCCATGGTCATACATGCAAAACCCAAACTAAGTAAGGGAACCCAGCTGGCCACACAAGAATTTTTAAATCTCTGCTAACCAAAATAAAATGGAAAAATATTAGTTGGCAAAAACAATGCTTAATCAGTCCAGAATCTTCCACTCAGGGAACAAAGAAGAAGCAGCTATTTAAAATGATGTTTTGTGTCAGTAAGTTTATTAAATAGGAAGTCTGGCAATCCTGGGTAAAAGTAGACTTTCCTTCCAATTAAATTACAGAATATTAAAAAGGTCAAAGCAATATAGAAGTCCTCTAATTCATAGAAAACACTAAAATTCTGATTTCTCATGCTCCTGACAAAGATTGTAATTGTGGTTTGAAAAGGGTAAAATATTTATCTAGTCCTCTGACAAAGATTGAAATGAGAATGAGATTGATCACAAATGTAACCTCACAAATGTAATGTGAAAACTAATTTTGGAAAAAAATAAGACTGAATTAATATACCTATTTCTTTTGTCTCTGCAAGGAGGATTCACAGAATGATACAACAAAATCATTTATTTTTTTTAAACTTTTAGTATAAGCTTGACGTTATCTTCTTATGTATGAAATTATATTCTTTATGTAAAGTCCCCTGAGCTTCTGTATCACATAAGCATCAACTCTTTCTCTATCCCTGGGTCATCTTGTGGTTTTCTATTACTATCTAGTTTACTTTACACATTGGTAAAGATATTCACGAATGGGAGCCCTTTATATGCACCAAATCTTTCTAAAAGATATGGGGTATAAACTGCACCATGTGCAAAATAATGGTGGGACTTTGTTTGCAATAAACATTTAAAATGACCGACTTTCTCATAAATACACTAAGTAGGATGATCTATGAGATTTCTAATTTATTCTTGTTTAAAATTTAACCATGCTTTTTTAAAGCATATCAATTTTGTTAATACCATGTAATTAAAACATGTCAGTGCACAGCAAGTTTTAGTCTAAATTAATGACTATGAGAATTATTTTAATTAAATAACCAATTATAGAAAAATTGCAAGCATGAGAGCTGACATTTAAATGAATTTCATTTAAATTGCTTCTTAACGTTGTCCCATCTAGGACACTAATGCAAAACGAACTATTGTATCAACTTAGATTATCACTATTTTTGTATGCACATAATGTATTCATATTCAATCACTGGAACTGAGCAGAATATTTGGTATCGATCTAAAATTTCTGTTAATAAAAACACAACAGAATGAGCTGAAGTAAAAACAAACCATATTTCTTTTTTTTCTTCCTCTTCTTTTTTCTTTTAAATATGGACTTCTAAATGCTATTATCATCTCATAGGAAAAAAATGTTTATGCATTTGGGAATTATAGCTAATTAAATCAGTTGATTGGAAATCTACTTGTAAGAGTATATACATACATGACTTCAATGTCCTGCACATAGTGGGGCTCAATAAATGCTGGTTATCAGTGATAAGTATTTCTTTGTCTTTTCTTTTTCCAGATATGTTAGTGCAGCATATAGTTTCATCTTGGAAACTGGACACTTCCAGACCCTTATTAGATTAAGAGGTTACCTGTCCTGTGAGGATCGAGCCAGATATCTGTTTATATGTTTATTTCTATATAGCTCAAACAATACAATGTCATTTTCTCTACTTATGAGAACATGACATTGTACAGTTATTTTTATATTATGAAATTAAGTTTTTACCCTTCATTTCTTATTCATCCTTCTACAAATAAAATTTTTATTTAAAAGGGCTAAACAATCTATAATAACCCTCCCCACTAAAAACTTTTAGCTTCATAATACTATTTCTGGTAGAAGAGAAGAATGTCTAAACACCAGGCAATTTATACCAATTGTGCTGCCTTATTTCTCACAAAATATAAGTGTGAAAGGAACTACAGAAAGAGCTAAAGTTTTGTCCATATAGGAATTGAAGTTAAACACATTTTGATTCATTGCCAAACTATCAATAAGATTTTAAAGGAGGCGTTTTATCTATGTATAATTAGTCTTTTGTTTGTTGTCATATCACTCAGTTTGACACAGAATTTATGATTCTAAATGGACCATTAATGCCCTTTTAATTTATTTTTTCTAAGATGAATTTTATACATTTCTTTGGGGAAAAGTCTTATTTATTTAATAGTTTGCAAGCTATACTGAAAGGAGATTTCTTCATGTTTTTCTAGAAAAAGAAGCAATCCATATTTAGATTTGACTAGTTAATTGTTCTTCTTCATTGGAATGCACTAGGGCATGTGGTTTAATTATTATGTTCATATTTGTAGAGTTCACTTTTTTAGTCATCAAAGATTATTTAATATCAGAAAATTGAATGTTTTACTACATAATTCCTCTTGCTATCACTTTAAAAACAAAGAAGAAAAGAAAGGGCTACTACATTTGTTGTTCATTGATTAACCAGTAATGTTATGTATAAATAATGTATCTGACAGTATGGCAGCTCACTTGGGACATTATGCCATTTACTACAAAATAGGATGCAACATACAACTGAGCAGTGAGAACAAATTAAACATCTTTCCTTGGTAACTTTAGCATTTTTATTAGGTGATAAACATCACAGTGAGAGGAAAGCAGATGTAGTTATTTCAGTAATATTAACCTTAATCGAAAGCTAACTTGACATATACTGTAATACTTTTGCATTATAAAATTTTGTCTAGTAACAATGGAAACCAAATTTTCCAAGGTCATTATGAGATGATATCTGTAAAAACTAATGAGTATCTTGTGTAAAATTTCATCTATCGCTACTGAATTTTCTTATTACTATTGATGAAAAAATTTTAAACATAAATCTAGTGTCATATAAACATGAAAAATGTCCAAGTATTTTCAATGCTGTGTTACTTTTGCCTTAACAAATGTGTCTTATAGTGTTATTTGACTATGTGTGAATTTCATTCCTTCAGGGTTCTATTCATATAATCTCCTAAATCTTTTAGAAGCATCCAAATTGTGAATGAAGTTAAGAGCAGTTATGTAATTAGCAATCAACATCCATCTTCCCTCCTTTCTTGTTTTAGTCCATCATTTACCCATGGGGATACAGAGCTGAAAAACTCCTATCCTTAAAGGAATTTATAACTGAGTGACCGAGGACAACTGTTAAAGTCCATTTAATACACAGGATGCATTGTTACAACAAATCCTTCCTTCCTTTCATTCAAAAATATTTATTGTGTGCTTACTATATGTCAGGCACTGTTCTGGGATCTTTAATATACAGCAGTGAACAAAACAAAGATTCTGCCTCACATGATGTTTATATTCTAATAGGTGGAAATAGTCCATAAACAATAAACATAATGAATACATAATTTATATTGCATATCATAAGGTGAAAATGCTTTTAAAAAAGGGAAAAAAAGCAACTGGAGGTAAAGAGGGTGGGGCAGACAGTCGTAAAAGTGGTTGTCAGAGTAGGCGTCATTAACAAGGGGATATGTGAGCAAAGACTGAAGGAGGTGAGAAAAAGTTTATATTATCTGGAGGAAAAGTAAACCAGATGGAGGGAACAACCAGTAAAATGCTCCTAAATTGGGATGCTGCCTGGCATAACCAAGAACTGCAAGGAAGCCAGTGTGATTGGAACAGAGAAGGTTCAAAGAGGAGCTGGGATGCCAGGTCTCATCGGCCATTGTAAGGAACATGGCCTTTGTAAGAAATAGGGTTGTGAGCATGGGACTGATGTGATCCGACTTATGTTTTACAGGATCACTCTGTCTTCTGTATCAGGAATTCACGAATTCATTAGGAGATCAAGAATAAAAGAAATGAGACCAGATAGGAGACTACTACAGCTTATCAGGCAAGAAATGATGGTGCCTCAAATCAGGTGGCAGTGGAGGTGTGAAAAGTGACTAAACTCTAGAAATATTTTAAAGACAAACTCGATAGGATTTCCTGATTCACTGAAAGTAAAGTGTGAGTGAGAGAATGGAGGTAAGAATAACTCCAAGGTTTTGGGCCTAAATACCTAGAAGAATGGAATTACCATCACCTGCTGAAGGAATAGATTTGGGGAAGGAGGCAAACAAGGTTCCGAGTTGGATCTGTGGAGTCTGAACTATCTATTATATGGACTAGTGGAAATGTCGAGGAGACAGTTGGATTTATCAGTCTGGAGAGAGTGATGAAATGGAAACAGAAATGTGGAAGTCTTTGGTATCTGGGTGGTATCTAAAGCCATGAAACCGGACATACCAAAAGAGTGTGTGTAGATGGAGAAGAGATGGGTCCGAATACCTTTGCTTCATCCTTGAAAGTCCTGCAAAGGAGAGGAAGGCAAGAGGCCAGCAGATGGAAGGAAAACCAGTTGTGTGTAGAGAAAGCCAATGGAGGGAAGAGTATCAAGGAAGAGGGAGTGATCAATTATGTCAAATGCCACTAACAGTTCAGGGAGATGAAACTGAGAACTGACCAGGGAGTTAGCAACATGGCTTCTAAGCAAGCAGCATCGCTAGATGAAAGTCAGATCGGAGTGAGTTTAAGAGAGAATGCAAGGAGAGAAATTGGAGCAAATAAAAACAGACAACTTTTTCCAAAGGCTTTGTCCTCAAGAGGAGCAATGAAATAGGGTGGATGCTGAGGGCAGGAAAGATCAAGAGATAATATATTTTTAAAATGAGAGAAATGACAGCAGAATATTTACTTGCTGATGGTAATGATCAAGTAGAGAATGAAACACTAATGATGCAGAGGGAGGATTCCTACAGAGTTATTCAGACGGAAGAGAGGTGGGATGTAGGCACAGCATGCAGGGCTGGCTCTAGATAGAAGCAGAGGTGGTTGGGTCTGTGGTGATCAGCAAGAAGCAGGGTGTGGAGTTGCAGATGCCCATACCATAGGTGGTCAATGTGGTGAAGTGTAAGGAAGTTCCCTTCTGATTACTTCAATCCTTTCAGCAAAGTAAGGCATAAATTATAGCTCTAACTACAGATCCTTTACAAAGCACTTGACCACAGGCTTCAGAGCAGCCCACTGGTGTTGTCTAGGTGAAGAAAGGATAAGAGTGGGCAAGGGTTTTAACAGGCAGAGGAGAGCGTGTCTGCAGAGTGATAGTTACACAGCACTTTATTATTCACAAGATGACTTTATATACTTTTTACCATTTATTCTTCACAACAGCCTTTTGAAAGTCATCAAGGCTCTCATTTTACAGAAAAAAAAATAAGCCTCAGAAAAACCCACTGGCTGGGAGATACAAACTGTTGGTGTAAGATAAGCTCGAGCATGTATTGTACAACACCGGGAATATAGCCAATATTTTGTAACAACAGTAAATGGAAAGTAATCTTTAAAAATTATATTTATTTAAAAAGTAAAAAATTTTAAAAATTTAAAAAACCCATTGGCCAACAAAAAGGCAGCTGTAATCTAAACTTCCAGAAAGAATTCTTCCCAAAAGATCTATTAAATATTAAAGATTTTCAGATGTTGGTCAAACATAGTATTATTGGCCAGACAAGATAATTCATTATTATGATAAAAATGGGAAAGTATTACAAAAATGGGAAGATCTTGTTAATATAATTCATCATTATTCTTTCTATTTTACTGATGATTTCTTTGCCCAGTACATTCAGATAGCTCTGGGAATTTTATTTCACAGCAAGAGAAGAAAAAAGATAGGGTAAAGGAAAAGAGCGACCGACCTTTGGGGAGAAGTTTTAAAGGGTTCCTCACTCCTCAGGAGATATTGCCGAGAAATTAAATGCAGAAGTACCAGACTCTGAGAGGCAGCTGACAAAGGGCCAAGAAAAAATAAATAAATAGTTTTCTAAGGAACCTCCACACTGTTTTCCAACAGACTTGTGGTTGCCAAGGGGGAAGGGGTGGGGGAGGGAAGGATTGGAAGTTTAGGATTAGCAGATGTAAACTATTACATATAGGATGGATAAACAACGAGGTTTAGCACAGGGAACTATATTCAATATCCTGTGATAAACCATAATGGAAAAGAATATTTTTTTAAAAGTCTATATGAGGATAACTGAGTCACTTTGCTCTACAGCAGAGATTGACACAACATTGTAAATCAACTATACTTCAATAAAAAAATAAAATTAAATAAATCCTGAGAAAACAGTGATGTGACTCACATTCCTTCTGACTCTCTTTTGAATTCAGTTGTGATGATAAAGCAGATCATTTTCCAATCTTTCTTCTCCTTCATTTTTCCTTTATCCTGTTACAGAAGACCTTCTTATTTAAAGAAGTCAGAGATAATCCCAACAATCTTGGGTACAGACATTGATAACATAATCCTTATCAGAGGGAACAATTCAATAAGTTGTTGACAGAAAACAATTCAATAAATTTAATTCAGAACATTTAAGGAATCCCCCGTCCCTCCCACCACCAGTCGTAACTGGTTCCCTTCCTTGTACTCAGCTAGGATTTTCTTTTCCTTGATCAATTCCCCAGTACTGAGCATTCCCCCTTAGTGCAGTGCTTCACAGGTTGTAAAGTGCATTCATACTGTTATCTCATTTCTTTCTCACCACAACACAGTAACCACAAGTTTAATTTATTGGATTCCCAGTTAGTGTGATTGGGTGGATGAAGAAACCACATCTGTCCTGTTCACCAATGCACTGCTAGCACGAAGCTTGACGCAAGGGGAGATTCACCTGACAGTGAGTAGGAGTGCAGTAATCAGGCAAGTGTCATTCCCATTCTACAGATGACAAGACTAAAGGTCTAAAAATGTTTTAGAGCTGGTAAGTGGTATTTTGAAGTAAAGCCTTGTGATTCTTAATCCAGTATTATTTTCACATGTGCTGAGTCTCAGCACCTCTCTAAGCCCTCACCTTTCCTGCAGAAGACTGGAGGTCTATAAGAAAGGGATGAAGTGAAGTAGGTGTGCCTAGTTTAAATCGTAATTAGAAATAAGGTTAAGTGGTAGGTTATGGTATCATAATATATATTAAATGACTGAATGCCCTGCTATACTTCTTGAAGTGTAATCAAACAGACCTTTTACTAGCAAAATATAAGTGTATGTATACAATGAGGGAAGGATTAGATGATTTATTTCCCTTAAAAATCATATGCATAGATATAATGCTTTGAGAAATCAGTTGAAATCAATTGACAAGACTTCAAGAAATTTTTTAAAACTTTGAGTTAATAAAATTGTCCCTTTAATCTCACAAAATAGATATTTCTTTTTTAGATAAAAGTACAGTATGGTTTTGTACTAACTCTTCTTGGAATTCTTTCTAAAAATGTGTTTATCATTTTATATGTTATCTAAGGATAAAAAGCTAGTTAGTATCTAAAAAAAAGAATAATAAAAAATATGAATTGGGGCTTCCCCGGTGGCGCAGTGGTTGAGAGTCCGCCTGCCAATGCAGGGGACACGGGTTCGTGCCCCGGTCCGGGAGGACCCCACGTGCTGCGGAGCGGCTGGGGCCGTGAGCCATGGCCGCTGAGCCTGCGCGTCAGGAGCCTGTGTTCTGCAACGGGAAAGGCCACAACAGTGAGAGGCCCGCGTACCGCAAAAAAAAAAAAAAAAAAAAAAAAAAAAAAAAAAAATATGAATTGTACTTATGCTTGGACTTCTATTCACAAAGGTAAATACCTTTCAGTGTTTTCTACTGGAACTGCAACTTTTAAAAAATTAAAATTTTGATTTAGATTAATCACTAGCTAAAGTATACTAGACCCATGAAATTGAAATGAAATCATAGAAATCTTTATGCTAATTACCTTTTAAAAAATAAAGATATTAACACAAACACTCTGCAATATTCTTTTTAAGAAACAGCCCAAATGTGGTAATTTGTCATCATTCTTTCAGCATTTCAGCTTGCATTCTTTTCTTTTTTATTTTAATTTAACTTATTTTTTATACAGCAGGTTCTTATTAGTTATCTATTTTGTATATATTAGTGTATATATGTCAATCTCAGCTTCCATTCTACTGATCACTTATTGGTCACTGACAACATCTAACACGGAGTCTACGTATGTGTGTCATCCATATAGCCAATGTGACTTCTCCATGTCACAGTGTAGTATCGGATCCTACCACTTGATGGCAGATACAGTAAAAGTCAGTCAAAAAAGGGGGAAAGCAAATCCCATAGTGAAAAGAAACCCTACTGGAAACGCAGAGGCCCTAGAGCTGTGAGCCCCTACATGTTTCACGGCAGAAATTCAGAATCAAGAGGCCACCCAGGACTGTGTAGAGCTGATGGGGTGGGGACGTGTGTCAGCTGGGGAGCAAGACAGTGACAGGAGAAGAGGGAGAGAAGTGGAAAAGGGAGGAAGGAAGAAAAGGCGATGGAATTGGAAAGAATAGATCTGGAATTGAGCTACAGGTCATGAAATGACCTTCATAGTGAAATAATGAGCATGGGACATTCTGTGTCTTAGTTTTATGATGGGGCATCTATACATAGATGGCAGAAACAATTTAATCTCCATATATCTATCTATACCACTTTCTCTTTCATATATATGTGTGTGTATATATATATGTATGTATGTATGTATGTATGTATACATACATACATATACTAGTTTCCTTAACCTGCTGTAACAAATTACCATAATCTGGGTGGATTACAGCAACAGAAGTGTATTCATTCTCTCACCATAGTTCTGGAAGCCAAAACTCCAATACCAAAATGTCATCAGTGTTGATTCCTTCCGGAGACTCTGAGGGAGCCTCTTTCCTAGCTTCTGGTGGCTGACAGCAATCTCTGGTGATCTTTGGCTTGTAGACATATCACTCCAATCTCTGCCTCTGTTTTCACATGACCTTTTTTCTGTGTCTCTGTGTCTCAAATTTTCCTCTGCCTTTCTTTTTAAGGACACCTGTCATTGGATTTAGGGCCCACCATAAATCTTGGATAACCCCATCTCAGGATTCTTAACTAATTACAACTGCAAAGACCCTTTTCCCTAGTAAGGTCACATGCACAGATTCTGAATTGGGGGCCACAGTTGAACCCACTAATATATAATAGGTATAATATACAAAATATACATATATGCATATGCATATAGTATACATACTAGAAACTTATGTATATATACTTATATATGCAAAAGAGGGTTATATCTTTTTCATAAAGAAATATTATATTTCATGTATTTTTAAGAACAGTTATAAATTTTATAATATATCATATCATAAAATTTCTTCAGAGCTACATTTGTTTACAGAACTGCTTTATAAGTGAGAATTTCTCCATTTCAGGAAGAGTTCAATAGTTTTTATCGGTTTGTTTTGTTGTTGTCTCTCACACCATTAGAATAACTCTTACTTGGCAGGGTTAGAAATAAAGAAAAATGAAATGGAAATAGAAAGGTTTGAACTTGAGGTTATATTTATTTGAGTATTTAAAAATTCCTTCCCCTTTCCAGTTGTGGAGGGCAGCCTCTAAGATACCCCCAATCATCCCCGCCTCCTGACAGTCAGATGCTTGTGTAATCCTCTTCCCTTGAGTGTGGGAGGAGCTAGCAACTCACTTCTGATGAACAGAATGCAGCAAAGGTGATGGGCTGTCACTTCTGAGATTAGGTCACAAAAAGACTATGGTTTCCATAATGGGAAAGAATATATATATATATATATATATATATATATATATATATATATATATATATATATAAAACTGAATCACTTTGCTGTACAGTTGAAATTAACACAATATTATAAATCAACTATACTTCAATAAAATAACTTTCTTAAAAAAACTGTAGTTTCTCTCTTGCCTCTCACTTGTTTATTCTCATGAAAGCAGATGCTCCTCAGAGAGCCCCAAGCAACAAGGAAGCGAGGAAGACCTCCTTTCAAAAAACAACCAGTGACTGAAGTCCTACGTGCAACAGCCCTAGAGGAACCCAGTCCTGCCAACTCCCACAAGTGACCTTAGATGTGCATCTTCCCCAAGCAGAACCCTTAGCAGGTGATGAAATTGCTGACACATTGATTGCAGCTTTGGGAAGACACGGAGCCAGCACCACCGAGCTAAGCCATACCTGATACCCGACCCACAGAAACTGGGGAATTGGAAATGTTTGTAGTTTTCAGCTAACTTTTCTGTAATGTTAACTTTCCCGTAATGTGGAGTATTTTAAGTATTTTAACACTGAAAGTCATTTGTTGATCTCCTTATTGTGCTTCTCTACAACAAAATTGTCTATAAATTAGGGCTTCCCTGGTGGTGCAGTGGTTGAGAGTCCGCCTGCTGATGCAGGGGACACAGGTTCGTGCCCCGGTCGAGGAAGATCCCACATGCCGCAGAGCGGCTGGGCCCGTGAGCCACCGCCGCTGAGCCTGCGCGCCCGGAGCCTGTGCTCCACAACGGGAGAGGACACAATAGTGAGAGGCCAGCGTACCGCAAAAAAAAAAAAAAAAAAAAATTGTCTATAAATTAGAATTAATATTACTTCTTAATTCTGGATTGAATTATTGTTACCTTTGGAGTAATCCTAAAATATTATAAATTATGTATTTTATAGGTAATTATTAAATACAACAAGGCACATTTTTATTGAAAATGCAACTCTTAAAGAGCCAGTGGTGCTATTTCTCATATCCGTGGATGACTATTATATTTAGTATGTGATAATGTTAGAATTAATTTCATTCTAATCTTTCATATTTATGAGTAAAAGCATGATGAACTTTGCTTATTTATCTACATAAAGAAGTAGATGAAAGCGAGGTTTTGTTGTCCTTATGTTTAGGACCAGCTAAATAATTTGTTGGGCCTAGTGCAAAATAAAAATGTGAGCCCTTTATTCAGAAAGCAGGAAAAAAATTGATGTTAAATTTATTAAAATATATAGCTTTTAAAAAAATTATTCCAGTCTTTCTTTTGACTTATCATGAAGTTTTTTTATTTGCTATTTAATGTCATTCTAAGTAAAGACAAATTAAAAATGTCAAATATTAGCATGAATTTTACCATTCATCTTTATATTATGTAAAGACAGTATTTTGTTTCCTTTGTTTGTTTGCGGTACGCGGGCCTCTCACTGCTGTGACCTCTCCCGCCACGGAGCACAGGCTCCGGACGCACAGGCTCAGCGGCGGTGGCTCACGGGCCCAGTCGCTCCGCGGCATGTGGGATCCTCCCGGACTGGGGCACGAACCCGTGTCCCCTGCATCGGCAGGCGGACTCTCAACCACTGCGCCACCAGGGAAGCCTGTAAAGACAGTTTTATATGCAAACACAAAAATATTTCACTTGTAAGCTGAATCACATAAATTATACAATTTGTACTTTGTAGCTCATAAGTACATATATATTTTGTTCTTACAAGAATAGTGGAAAAACTATACAAAACTAACTCAATTGTTTTTGTTTTGTTGCTTTGTTTTGATATGCACACATGTTCTACCTTTAGTGTACTGGGGAGGAAGGAAAGATGGAAATGAAAAGTGAACTCTGGGTTGTCCTATCTTTCCCTTTTCTTCAATGTCATCATTTTAAGCTTAAATGGTTGGTCACTATAGAGAAGTAACACAAATAAGAACAGATATAATAGGGTTCCTTAGTCATTTGCTTTTGTTAGAATGTCCCTTTATCACCTTCTTTCTTCTTATGAAACAAGTCCTGATTCAAATGGAAACCGTGTCCTCCTAGAGTCATCAATGGCCCCCATTTACTCAGCTGTCCTGTAACACACTTACCCTGTAGTTGTTTTGAGTCTTGCTAAATTCCCAGGCATCCTGGGTCCACCAGAGCTCATGGCACAACAAAAACGATAAAAAAAAAAAAGATCACAGGAATGGTAGACACACATATTGTGTGTGTATCTCCTCGACTCATTTTCATATTTCACCATTCCATCAGACTTCACTTTCAAAACACAAGTTCAAAGATAAAATTATTAAAATTTTTAGTGAGGTTCAAGGCCAGTGAAAGATATGCTTACCTTCACAAAGCAAGCTGAGGGGAACTGTGAAAGGGGAGATGGAAAAGAAGAACTTGCCCTCCTTCATAGGCATTTTTTTCTTTATATTTGGTAGTGTGCAACTGTTAATCCCATAGTCCCAATTTATCCCTCCCACCACTTCCCCTTTTGTAACCATAAGTTTGTTCTCTATGTCTGTGAGTCAGTTTCTGTTTTGTAAATAAGTTCATTTTTATTGTTTTTTAGATTCCACATATAAGTTATATCATATGATATTTGTCTTTCTCTGTCTGACTTAATTCACCTAGTATGATAGTCTCTAGGTCCATCCTTGTTGCTGCAAATGGCATTATTTCATTCTTTTTTATGGTTGAATAATATTCCATTGTACGTGTATACCACATCTTCTTTATCCATTCATCTCTCCATGGACACTTCCACTTCATAGGCATTTTTCAGGCAAATCAATTGTAGCAAAAAGTATGCATGGAAGTTGAGGACTTAGAAATTGATTCCCTTAAAACTATCTGCATTTTCACTCTTAGAAAGTCCTTGCATTACCCCAGGGAAATACAGTTCCTCAGTTAGAAGCTTGGTTAGAGAAGTGAAAACAAATTCATAATTCATAAAAAGAGCCATTGCATTAAAAAAAATAAGTTGTATGAAAAGCTTTATTTTAGTCTTATTCATTTAGATAAAGAATGATGCAGATTTTCAGGTTTCTTAAAACTCCAGTGAATATGGTTGAGGAAGGTAAATATGTACTGAATTCTCAGAAACAAAATCTCTATTTTTCTTGGCTTAAAAATATAAATGTTATTCCTTTATGTTTTAGACTCAGGTTGTTTGTTAACTGAGCACATTCTTTATATATGGCATCTAACTTAAAATTTTAAGTTAAAGTTTCTTGGTAAAAATCTTAGCTTTAGAATTATTAAAGATTCATATTCACTGATAGGTATCATCCTGGACAATTTATCTGCCCTTTTCACCCTGTGGCTAGGATCCCATGGAGATGGACCTAATGCATAATCTGTCCT
Source organism: Lagenorhynchus albirostris (assembly GCF_949774975.1). Lineage (NCBI taxonomy): Eukaryota > Metazoa > Chordata > Mammalia > Artiodactyla > Delphinidae > Lagenorhynchus > Lagenorhynchus albirostris. The sequence continues at coordinate 46,000,137 of NC_083112.1, read as the reverse complement.
ATATGTTAAAGGACTATCATTTACTATTCTTCTGAAATTAAAAAAAAGTTTACATTGTTAATTCTAAACTTTGTTCCCGTATTCTCTTTGATAAAATAAAAAGCTGAGTTTCTCAAGATAATAGTCTCTGTAAGAAGAAACTTCAGACTCAGTAATCCACAATTTATCACAGAGCCCTTTTTTTTTTTAAATCAGCAAAGCAAGATTGAACACCAACTGTGTGCCAGATGCTTTGCAAAGCACTGATATTATACTATGGTGGTAGCACTGAGAAACTTTGTAGCTTGGAATGTAGGGGACTGGGGTGACCTAAAAATGTTTGCAGCTTGGAGTTGGTGAACAAGTGAAGCCATAGCAGCTCATGGTAAAGGAACTGTTAATGGTTTATTGCTCACACAGAATTGCCATCTTAATATCCCTCAAGTGACAAAGTCTGTAGGCATGGTCTCTTGAGAGACAAGAAAAATCATCTCAAATGAGGTAAAACAACGGGCTTTAGATCTTATTCTTTGTATTTCAGTGACTTGAATCTGGTTTGGGATAAGATTTCTACATGCCATCCTGGTATTGAGAATAGGGGAGAAAGTATTCTCTTCTACATTGATGATGATTTGATTGTCATGTACTAGAAATGACCTCAGCATATAATTGATCCTGCCTTTTAATTATTGTCAGAAATAGTGGCATAAGATCAACTATTCAAAACTCAAATCATAAGTTTTGGCAGATGTCCTCCAGCAGTAATTGACTTATAGCCAACACTTCTATGTAACAGGTCAAATCATTCAGTTATCTATGGATACATTTTGCCAATTAATCTATCTCGAAGGTTCACCAGGAATTACATTGTTTAAAATGAGATATGTTTTATAGATACTTTGTGTGAGATGTTTTATGGACATGATGGGAGGGGGTTAGTGGAGGGAGAATTAGTAACTACCACCTTGAAAATCGTCTGGGCTATATGTCTATTTGTTGAAGCAGAGACAGAAAACGTTTTTGAGAAAATCTCAACTCTTCTCACGTTCACTTCTTTGGCCAACCTCCAAGCAAAGGTGGTACAGCTAGTTTTCAAAAATATATTTCAGTCCTCTCCCCTGTTAGTCAAGTGTCAAGCATATAACGCCATTTTAAAATTGTAACACAGAGTTCTCATATTTCCTCTTTTTTTCCAAACAATATTAATCTTGAACTCTCTAGTGTCCAAATCTTCTCAATGATTCATTTCAAGAAATAATATTCATGAAAGATATATGATCCACAGTTTATTCTAGGTATACTAAATTTTATTCTGGGGTCAGTCCAGTTACATATTTATAAAACATTGTTTTGGGATCATAATGATTGCTTTTACTGCATTTTCTCAGGAGAAAGGCACTGACATCATTAGGGGACATAATAAAAAATGTAATAAGAAACAACAATCATTAGCAGGGCTAACCCTAGGGATATTGAGGACATTTCCACTTTTATCACACACAAAGGAGATTGAATAATGCTGTGTTTCCCTTACAGGGACTATGATCAAATTTCCTTCTTTATTTTGGGAATCAGCTCACCTCTAGCAACCAGAATTTTTGGTATATATTCTTGTATACTAATCTTGCTACCGGCTTTATTTTATTTTCATCTCATTTCCTTTTTGATTCCCTTTCCTAATCTCCATTTTTGTCCTATTTTGTTTCATATGTTTTAGTAATCTGATAATATTTAGGTTATGTAAATTTTAAGCAAAATATTTTCATAACTGTATGTGAAATAAACAAAAGAGGTCAAGATTTCAGAAATGGGGAGTAGAAGGACATGTGCTCACTCCCTCTTGTGAGAGCACTGAAATCACAGCTAACTGCTGAAAAATCATCAACAGGAAGACACTGGAAATCACCAAAAAAGATATCCCACATCCAAAGACAAAGGAGAAACCACAGTGAGAAAGGGGGGTGCAATCACAATAAAACCAAATCCCATAACTGCTGGGTGGGTGACTCATGAACTGGAGAACAATTATACCACAGAAGTCCACCCATGGAGTGAAAGTACTGAGCCCCATGTCAGGCTTCCCAACCTGGGGGTCTGGAAATGGGAGGAGGAATTCCCAGAGAATCAGACTTTAAAAACTAGTGGGATTTGATTACAGGACTTCAACAGGACTAGGGGAAATAGAGACTCAACTCTTGGAGGGCACACACAAAGTAATGTGCCCATCAGGACACAGGGGGAAGGAGTAGTGACCCCACAGGAGACTGAAGCAAACCTACATGCTAGTGTTGGAGGGTCTCCTGCAGAGGCGGGGGTGGCTGTGGCTCACCATGGGGACAAGGACACTGGCAGCAGAGTTTTGGGAAGTACTTCTTGGCTTGATCCCTTCTGCCATTAGCCCCACCAAAGAGCCTGCAGGCTTCAGTGCTGGGTCGCCTCAGATCAAACAACCAAAAGGGAGGGAACTCAGCCCCACCCATCAGCAGACAGGCAGATTAAAGTTGTACTGAGCTCTTCCCACCAAATCAACACCCAGCTCAACAAACCACCACTGGCTCCTGTCAGGAAGCTTACACAAATGTCTTAGATAGCTTCATCCACCAGAAGGCAGACAGCAGAAGCAAGAAGAACTACAGTCCTACAGCCTGTGGGACAAAAAGCACATTTGCAGAAAGACAGACAAAATGAAAAGACAGAGGACTATGTACCAGATGAAGGAACAAGATAAAACCCCAGAAAAACAACTAAATGAAGTGGAGATAGGCAACCTTCCAGAAAAAGAATTCAGAACAGTTATAGTGAAGATGATCCAGGACCTCAGAAAAAAAATGGAGGTTAAGATCAAGAAGATACAAAAAATGTTTAACAAAAAGTTAGAAGAATTAAAGAAGAAACACCTAGAAGAATTAAAGAACAAGTAAACAGAGATAAACAGTACAATAACTGAAATGAAAAATACACTAGAAGGAATCAATAGTAGAATAACTGAGGCAGAAGAATGGATAAGTGACCTGGAAGACAGAATGGTGGAATTCACTGCCACAGAACAGAATAAAGAAAAAATGAATGAAAAGAAATGAAGACTGCCTAAGAGACCTCTGGGACAACATTAAATGCACCAACATTTGCATTATAGAGGTCCCAGAAGGAGAAGAGAGAGAGAAGGGACCCGAGAAAATATTTGAAGAGATTATAGTCGAAAACTTCCCTATGGGAAAGGAAATAGCCACCCAAGTCCAGGAAGCACAGACAGTCCCAGACAGGATAAACCCAAGGAGAAGCACACCGAGACACATAGTAATCAAACTGACAAAAATTAAAGACAAAGCAACAAGGGAAATGACAAATAACATACAAGGGAACTCCGATAAGGTTAACAGCTGATTTCTCAGCAGAAACTCTACAAGCCAGACGGGAGTAGTCAATATATTTAAAGTGATTAAAGGGGGACTTCCCTAGTGGCTCAGTGGTTAAGAATCTGCAGGTCAATGCAGGGGATGTGGGTTTGATCCGTCGTCCAGGAAGATCCTACATGCCATGGAGTAATGAAGCCCATGTGCCACACTACTGAACCCTGGGTGCCTAGACCCCATGAGCCACAATTACTGAGCCCACATGCCACAACTACTGAACACAGCAGGTCTAAAGCCTGAGCTCTGCAACATGAGAAGCCACCACAATGAGAAGCCCGCACACTGCAACGAAGAGTAGCCCTCACACACTACAACTAGAGGAAGCCCACACACAGCAACGAAGACCCAACACAGCCAAAATAAATAAATTAAATAAATAAATTTATATTTTAAAAGTAAATAAAGTGATGAAAGGGAAGAACCTACAACCAAGATTACTCTACCCAGCAAGGATCTCATTCAGATTTGATGGAGAAATCAATAGCTTTACAGACAAGCAAAAGCTAAGAGAATTCAGCACCACCAAACCAGCTCTACAACAAATGTTAAAGGAACCTTTCTAAGTGGGAAACACAGGAGAAGAAAAAGACCTACAAAAACAAACCCAAAACAATTAAGAAAATATTAATAAGAACATATATAGTGATAATTACCTTAAATATGAATGGATTACATGCAGCAACCAAAAGATATAGGTTCGCTGAATGGATACAAAAACAAGACCCATATATATGCTGTCTATAAAAGACCCACTTCAGACCTAGGGACACATAGAGACCAAAAGTGAGGGGATGGAGAAAGATATTCCATGCAAATGGAAATCAAAAGAAAGCTGGAGTAACAATACTCATATCAGATTAAATAGACATTAAAATAAAGAATATTACAAGAGACAAGAAAGAGCACTATACAATGATCAAGGGATCAATCCAAGAATATATAACAATTAAAAACTGTTATATATTCATGCGCCTGGCATCATAGGAGCACCTCAATACATAAGGCAAATGTTAACAGAACTAAAAGAGGAAATCGACAGTAACAAAATAATAGTGGGGAACATTAACACCTCATTTACACCAATGGGCAGATCATCCAGAAAGAAAATTAATAAGGAAACACAAGCTTTAAATGACTCAATAGACCAGATAGATTTAATTGATATTTAGAGGACATTCCATCTGAAAACAGCAGATTACACTTTCTTCTCAAGTACACATAGCACATTCTCCAGGATAGATCACACCTTGGGTCACAAATCAAGCCTTAGTAAATTTAAGAAAATTGAAATTATATCAAGCATCTTTTCCAACCAAAACACTATGATATTAGAAATAAATTACAGGGAAAAAAACATAAAAAAACACAAACACATGGAGGCTAAAATATACATTACTAAATAACCAAGAGATCACTGAAGAAATCAAAAAGGAAATCAAAAAATACCTGGAGAAAAATGACACTGAAAACATGATGATTCAAATCTTACGGGATGCAGCAGAAGTAGTTCTAAGAGGGAAGTTTATTGCAATACAATCCTACCTTAAGAAACAAACAAAAAAAAATATCAAATAAACAATCTAAACTTGCACCTAAAGGAACTAGAGAAAGAAGAACAAACAAAACCCAAAGTTAGTAGAAGGAAAGAAATCATAAAGATCAGAGCAGAAATAAATGAAATAGAAACAAAGAAAACAATAGCAAAGATCAATAAAACTAAAAGCTGGTTCTTTGAGAAGAAAAACAAAATTGATAAACCTTTAGCCAGACTCACCCAGAAAAAGAAGGAGAGGACGCAAATCATTAAAATTAGAAATGGAAAAGGAGAAGTTACAACGGATACCATGGAAATACAAAGTGTCATGAGAGACTACTACAAGCAACTCTATGCCAATAAAAGAGACAACATGGAAGAAATGGGCAAATTCGTAGAAAGGTATAAGCTTCCAATACTGAACCAGGAAGAAACAGAAAATATGAACAGACAAATCACAAGTAATGAAATTGAAACTGTGATTAAAAATCTTTCAGCAAACAAAAGTCCAGGACCAGATGGCTTCACAGGTGAATTCTATCAAACACTCAGAGAAGAGCTAACACCCATCCTTCTCAAACTCTTCCAAAAAATTGCAGAGGAAGGAACACTCCCAAATTCATTCTATGAAGCCACCATCACCCTACTACCAAAACCAGACAAAAATGTCAACAAGAAAGAAAACTACAGGCCAATATCACTGATGAATATAGATGCAAAATCCTCAACAGAATACTAGCAAACAGAATTCAACAACACATTAGAAAGATCATACACCATGATCAAGTGGGTTTATCCCAGGGATGCAAGGATTCTTCAATATACACAAATCAATAAATGTGATACACCATATTAACAAATTGAAGAAGAAAAACCATATGATCATATCAATAGATGCAGAAAAAGCTTCTGACAAAATTCAACATCAATTTCTGATAAAAACTCTCCAGAAAGTGGGCAGAGAGGGAACATACCTCAACATAATAAAGACCATATACGACAAACCCACAGCAAACATCATTCTCAATGGTAAAAAACTGAAAGTGTCTCCTTTAAGATCAGGAACAAGACAAGGATGTCCATGCTCATCACTATTATTCAACATAGTTTTGGAAATCCTAGCCACTGCAATCAGAGAAGAAAAAGAAATTTGAAAAATACAATTTGGAAAAGAAGAAGTAAAAGTGTTACTGTTTGCAAATGACATGATACTATACATAGATAATCCTAAAGAGGCCACCAGAAAACTACTAGAGCTAATCAATGAATTTGGTAAAGTTGCAGGATATAAAATTAATGCACAGAAATCTCTTACATTCCTATACACTAACAAGGAAAGATCAGAAAGAGAAATTAGGGAAACAATCTCATTCACCATTGCAACAAAAAGAATAAAATACCTAGGAATAAACTTACCTAAGGAGGTAAAGACCTGTACTCAGAAAACTACGAGACACAGATGAAAGAAATCAAAGATGACACAAACAGATTGAGAGATATACCACCTCCTTGGATTGGAAGAATCAGTATTGTGAAAATGACTATACTACCCAAAGCAATCTACAGATTCAATGCAATCCCTATCAAATTACCAATGACATTCTTTTTACAGAACAGGAACAAAAAATCTTAAAATTCATAGGGAGACAAAAAGGACCCCAAGTAGCCAAAGAAGTCTTGAGGGGAAAAAAGTGGAGCTGGAGGAATCAGACTCCCTGACCTCAGACTATACTACAAAGCTACAGTAATCGAGACAATATGTTACTCGCACAAAAACAGAAATATAGACCAATGGAACAGGATAGAAAACCCATAGATAAACCCACACACCTTTGGTCAACTAATCTATGACAAAGGAGGCAAGGATATAAAATGGAGAAGAGACAGTCTCTTCAGTAAATAGTGCTGGGAAAACTGGACAGGTACATATAAAAGAATGAAATTAGAAAACTTCCTAACACCATACACAAAAATACACTCAAAATAGGTTAAAGATCTAAATATAAGACTGGACACTCTAAAACTCTTAGAGGAAAACATAGGCAGAACACTCTGACATAAATCACAGCAAGATCTTTTTTGATGCACCTCCTAGAGTAATGGAAATAAAAACAAAAATAGCAAATGGGACCTAATGAAACTTAAAAGCTTTTGCACAGCAAAGAAACTATAAACAAGACAAAAAGACAACCCTCAGAATGGGAGAAAATATTTGGAAATGAAGCAACTGACAAAAGCTTAATCTCCAAAATACATAAACACCTCATTCAGCTCAATATTAAAAAAAAGAAACAACCCAATCAAAAAATGGGAAGAAGACCTAAATAGACATTTCTCCAAAGAAGACATACAGATGGCCAAGAAGCACATGAAAAGCTGCTCAACATCACTAATTATTAGAGAAAAGTAAATCAAAACTACAATGAGTTATCACCTCACGCTGATTAGAATGGGCATCATCAGAAAATCTACAAACAACAAATGCTGGAGAGGGTGTGGAGAAAAGGGAACCCTCTTGCACTCTTGGTGGGAATGTAAATTGATACATCCACTATGGAGAACAGTATGGAGGTTCCTTAAAAAACTAAAAATAGAATTACCATATGACCCAGCAATCCCACTACTGGGCATATACCCTGAGAAGACCATAATTCAAAGAGTCATGTACCACAATGTTCATTGCAGCCCTATTTACAATAGCCAGGACATGGAAGCAACCTAAGTGTCCATCAACAGATGAATGGATAAAGAAGATGTGGTACATATATACAATGGAATATTACTCAGCCATAAAAAGAAATGAAATTGAGTTATTTGTAGTGAGTTGGATGGACCTAGAGACTATCATACAGAGTAAAGTAAGTCAGAAAGAGAAAAATAAATACCCTATGCTAACACATATGCATGGAATCTAAAAAAAAAAAATGGTCTGAAGAACCTAGGGGCAGGACAGGAATAAAGACGCAGAGGTAGAGAATGGACTTGAGGACTTGCGGAGGGGGAAGGGTAAGCTGGGATGAAGTGAGAGAGTGGTATGGACATATATACACTACCAAATGTAAAATAGATAGCTAGTAGGAAGCAGCCGCATAGAACAGATCAACTCCATGCTTCCAACCACCTAAAGAGGTGGAAGGGAGATGCAAGAGGGAGGAGATATGGGGATACATGTATATGTATAAGTGATTCACTTTGTTATAAAGCAGAAACTAACACACCATCATAAAGCAGTTATACTCCAATAAAAATGTTAAAAAGAAAAAACCATTAAAATCTGACATTGTAGAGAGAAATAAATAAATAAATAAAATTTTAAAATATATCTATTATAGGGCTTCCCTGGTGGTGCAGTGGTTGAGAGTTTGCCTGCCGATGCAGGGGACATGGGTTTGTGCCCCAGTCCGGGAAGATCCCACATGCCGTGGAGTGGCTGTGCCCATGAGCCACGGCCACTGAGCCTGCACGTCTGGAGCCTGTGCTCTGCAATGGGAGAGGCCACAACAGTGAGAGGCCCACGTACCGAAAAATATATATATATATATATATATAAAATAAAATTAAAACAAAAAAAACCAACCAACAACAAAAAACAGACATGTTCACATGCATCCCAATGATCATTGAAGCACTGTTTACAGTAGCCAGGTCATGGAAGCAACCTACATGCCCATCGACAGACAAATGGATAAAGAAGATGTGTCACATATATACAGTGGAATATTACTCAGCCATAAAAAGGAGTGAAATTGGGTCATTTGTAGAGACATGGATGGACCTAGAGACTGTCATACAGAGTGAAGTAAGTCAGAAAGAGAAAAACAAATATTGTATGTTAACGCACATATGTGAGATCTAGGAAAATGGTACAGATGAACTGGTTTGCAAGGCAGAGATAGAGACACAGATGCAGAGAACAAACATGGACACCACAGAGGGGGAAGAGGGGTTGCGGGGTGGGGAGGTGGGATGAATTGGGAGATTGGGATTGATATATAAACACTAATATGTATAAAATAGATAACTAATAAGAACCTGCTGTATAAAAATTAAATAAATAAAATTAAAAAAATACAAAGACCCACTGTATAACACAAGGAACTATATTCAGTATCATGTAATAACCTATAATGGAATGAATCTGAAAATATATATACATACATGTATGTATAACTGAATCTCTTTGCTGTATACCTGAAACTAACATTTTAAATTAACTATACTTCACTTTAAAAGAATGGTTAATAAATAAAACGTTAACATATTTGGAAAAAAAAAAAAGATTTCAGAAACGAAGCCATTCCTCTGTGGTCAAATTCCTAAACATGATCACAGGATTGGATTATTGACAAGGAGTGGAACTGAAGGTCTTTAGGAGGTCAAGAAACACTGAGGCTATAGCCTTAGCTTTGTTATGCAGGAAACTGAAATTGTTCAAGATGAGGCCAAGCAGGCTGAGTGGAAGGCAACAGGATGAGTTAATTGTCTCAGTGCTTGAAGACCACTGCTCACTGCTGAGTGCATGGGAAGTCCATACAAGGAAAATGAGAGGTCTGTAAATGCATACAGTGGTCCATGACATGGGCAAGTTTCATGTGCAAGAAGATGAAAAGGTGTTTTAAAAAAAGATATTTAGGAGAGGGGGAAGATGGTGGAAGAGTAAGATGCGGAGTTCACCTTCCTCCCCACAGATACATCAGAAATACATCTACACGTGGAAAAACTCCTACAGAACATCTACTGAATGCTGGCAGAATACCTCAGACCTCCCAAAAGACAAGAAAATCCCCACGTACCTGGGTAGGGCAAAAGAAAACAGAATAAACAGAGACGAAAGAATAGGGACGGGACCAGCACCAGTGGGAGGGAGCTGTGAAGAAGGAAAGGTTTCCACACACTAGAAAGCCCCTTCGTGGACAGAGACTGTGGGGGGCGGAGGGGAGAAGCTTCGGGGCCACAGAGGAGAGCACAGCCACAGGGGTGAGAAGGGCAAAGCGGGGAGATTCCCGCACAAAGGAGCGGTGCCGGCTGGCACTCACCAGCCCGAGAGGGTTGTCTGCTCACCCGCTGGGGCGGGCAGGGCTGGGAGCTGAGGCTCGGGCTTCGGTCGGAGCGCAGGGAGAGGACTGGGGTTGGTGGCGTGAACACAGCTAGCAAGGGTTAGTGCACCACGGCTAGCCAGGAGGGAGTCGGGGAAAAGTCTGGAGCTGCCGAAGAGGCAAGAGACTTTTTCTTCCCTCTTTGTTTCCTGGTGCGCGAGGAGAGGGTATAAAGACCGCTGCTTAAAGGAGCTCCAGAGACGGGTGCGAGCCACAGCTAACAGCGCGGACCACAGAGACGGGCATGAGACAGTAAGGCTGCGGCTGTCGCCACCAAGAAGCCTGTGTGCGAGCACAGGTCACTATCCACACCTTCCCTCCTGGGAGCCTGTGCAGCCCTCCACTGCCAGGGTCCCGTGATCCAGGGACAACTTCTCTGGGAGAACACACGGCGCACCTCAGGTTGGTGCAACGTCATGCTGGCCTCTGCCACCTCAGGCTCGCCCCGCACTCCGTACAGCTCCCCCCACCCCCGGCCTGAGTGAGCCAGAGCTCCTGAATCAGCTGCTCCTTTAACCCCGTCCTGTCTGAGTGAAAAACAGATGCCCTCAAGCAACCTACACGCAGAGGCGGGGCCAAATCCAAAGCTGAGCCCCGGGAGCTGTGCGAACAAAGAAGAGAAAGGGAAATCTCTCCCAGCAGCCTCAGGAGCAGCGGATTAAATCTCCACAATCAACCTGATGTACTCTGCATCTGTGGAATACATGAATAGACAACAAATCCTCCCAAATTGAAGAGGTGGACTTTGAGAGCAAGATTTATTATTTTTCCCCTTTTCCTCTTTTTGTGAGTATGTGTATGCTTCTGTGTGAGATTTTGTCTGTATAGCTTTGCTTTCACCATTTGTCCTAAGGTTCTGTCTGTCCGTTTTTTGTTTGTTTGTTTTGTTTTTTTTTCTTAAGAATTATTTTTAATTTTAATTATTTTATTTTACCTTACTCTATTTTATCCTCTTTCTTTCTTTCTACTTTTTCTCCCTTTTATTCTGAGCCGTATGGATGAAAAGCTCTTGGTGCTGCAGCCAGGAGTCAGTGCTGTGCCTCTGAGGTGGGAGAGCCAACTTCAGGACACTAGTTCACAAGAGACCACCGAGCTCCACGTAATATCAAACGGCAAAAATCTCCCAGAGATCTCTATCTCAACACTATCACCCAGCTTCACTCAACGACCAGCAAGCTACAGTGCTGGACACCCCATGCCAAACAATTAGCAAGATAGGAACACAACCACACCCATTAGCAGAGAGGCTGCATAAAATCATAATAAGGCCACAGACACCCCCAAAACATACCACCAGACGTGGACCTGCCCACCAGAAAGACAAGATCCAGCCTCATTCACCGGAACACAGGCACTAGTCCCCTCCACCAGGAAGCCTACACAACCCACTGAACCAACTTTAGCCACTGGGGAAAGACACCAAAAACAACAAGAACTACGAACCTGCAGACTGCAAGAAGGAGACCCCAAACACAGTAAGATAAGCAAAATGAGAAGACAGAAAAACACACAGCAGATGAAGGAGCAAGATAAAAACCCACCAGACCTAACAAATGAAGAGGAAATAGGCAGTATACCTGAAAAAGAATTCAGAATAATGATAGTAAAGATGATCAAAATCTTGGAAATAGAATAGAGGAAATGCAAGAAACATTTAACAAGGACCTAGAAGAACTACAGATGAAACAAGCAATGATGAACAACACAATAAATGAAATTAAAAATACTCTAGAAGGGATCAACAGCAGAATAACTGAGGCAGAAGAACAGATAAGTGACCTGGAAGATAAAATAGTGGAAATAACTACTGCAGAGCAGAATAAAGAAAAAAGAATGAAAAGAACTGAGGACAGTCTCAGAGACATCTGGGACAACATTAAACGCACCAACATTCAAATTATAGGGCTCCCAGAAGAAGAAGAGAAAAAGAAAGGGACTGAGAAAATATTTGAAGAGATTATAGTTGAAAACTTCCCTAATATGGGAAAGGAAATAGTTAATCAAGTCAAAGAAGCACAGAGAGTCCCATACAGGATAAATTCAAGGAGAAACATGCCAAGACACATATTAATCAAACTGTCAAAAATTAAATACAAAGAAAACATATTAAAAGCAGCAAGGGAAAAACAACAAATAACACACAAGGGAATCCCCATAAGGTTAACAGCTGATGTCTCAGCAGAAAATCTGCAAGCCAGAAGTGACTGGCAGGACATATTTAAAGTGATAAAGGAGAAAAACCTACAACCAAGATTACTCTACCAGCAAGGATCTCATTCAGATTTGATGGAGAAATTAAAACCTTTACAGAAAAGCAAATGCTGAGAGAGTTCAGCACCACTAAACCAGCTTTACAACAAATGCTAAAGGAACTTCTCTTGGGTAGAAACACAAGAGAAGGAAAAGACCTACAATAACAAACCCAAAACAATTAAGAAAATGGGAATAAGAATATACATATCAATAATTACCTTAAATGTAAATGGTTTAATGCTCCCACCAACAGACACAGACTGGCTGAATGGATACAAAAACAAGACCTATATATATGCTGTCTACAAGAGACCCACTTCAGACCTAAGGACACATACAGACTGAAAGTGAGGGGATGGAAAAAGATATTCCATGCAAATGGAAATCAGAAGAAAGCTGGAGTAGCAATTCTCATATCAGACAAAATAGACTTTAAAATAAAGACTATTAAAAGAGACAAAGAAGGACACTACATAATGATCAAGGGATCGATCCAAGAAGAAGATATAACAATTGTAAATATTTATGCACCCAACATAGAAGCACCTCAATACATAAGGCAAATAGTAACAGCCATAAAAGGGGAAATCGACAGTAACACATTCATAGTAAGGGAATTTAACACCCTACTTTCACCAATGGACAGATCATCCAATATGAAAATAAATAAGGAAACACAAGCTTTAAATGATACACTAAACAAGATGGACTTAAATTGATATTTATAGGACATTCCATCCAAAAACAACAGAATACACATTCTTCTCAAGTGCTCATGGAACATTCTCCAGGATAGATCATATCTTGGGTCACAAATCAAGCCTTGCTAAATTTAAGAAAATTGAAATTGTATCAACTATCTTTTCCAAGCACAATGCTATGAGACTAGATATCAATTACAGGAAAAGATCTGTAAAAAATACAAACATATGGAGGCTAAACAATACACTACTTAATAACGAAGTGATCAATGAAGAAATCAAAGAGGAAATCAAAAAATACCTAGAAACAAATGAAAATGGAGACACGATGACCCAAAACCTATGGGATGCAGCAAAAGCAGTTCTAAGAGGAAAGCATAGCAATACAATCCTACCGTAAGAAACAGGAAACATCTCTAATAAACAACCTAACCTTGCACCTAAAGCAATTAGAGAAAGAAGAACAAAAAAAACCCCAAAGTTAGCAGAAGGAAAGAAATCATAAAAATCAGATCAGAAATAAATGAAAAAGAAATGAAGGAAACGATAGCAAAGATCAATAAAACTAAAGCTGGTTCTTTGAGAAGATAAACACAGTTGATAAACCATTAGCCAGATTCATCAAGAAAAAAAGGGAGAAAACTCAAATCAATAGAATTAGAAATGAAAAAGGAGAAGTAACAATTGATACTGCAGAAATACAAAAGACTGTGAGAGATTACTACAAGCAACTTTATGCCAATAAAATGGACAACCTGGGAGAAATGGACAAATTCTTAGAAATGCAAAACCTGCAAAGACTGAATCAGGAAGAAATAGAAAATATGAACAGACCAATCACAAGCACTGAAATTGAAACTGTGATTTAAAATCTTCCAGGGCTTCCCTGGTGGCACAGTGGTTGAGAGTCCACCTGCTGGTGCAGGGGATATGGGTTTGTGCCCCAGTCCAGGAGGATCCCACATGCCGTGGAGTGGCTAGGCCCATGAGCCATGGATGTTGAGTCTGCGCGTCTGGAGCCTGTACTCTGCAATGGGAGAGGCCACAACAGTGAGAGGCCCACATACCACAAAAAAAAAAAAAAAAAATATTCCAACAAACAAAAGCCCAGGACCAGATGGCTTCACAGGCAAATTCTATCAAACATTTAGAGAAGAGCTAACACCTATCCTTCTCAAACTCTTCCAAAATATAGCAGAGGGAGGAACACTCCCAAACTCATTCTACGAGGCCACCATCACCCTGATACCAAAACCATACAAGGATGTCACAAAGAAAGGAAACTACAGACCAATATCACTGATGAACATAGATGCAAAAATCCTCAACAAAATACTAGCAAACAGAATCCAACAGCACATTAAAAGGATCATACGTCATGATCAAGTGGGGTTTATTCCAGGAATGCAAGGATTCTTCAATATACATAAATCAATCAACATGATACACCATATTAGCAAATTGAAGGAGAAAAACCATATGATCATCTCAATAGATGCAGAGAAAGCTTTTGACAAAATTCAACACCCATTTATTATAAAAACCCTGCAGAAAGTAGGCATAGAGGGAACTTTCCTCAACATGATAAAGGCCATATATGACAAACCCACAGCCAACATCGTTCTCAATGGTGAAAAACTGAAACCATTTCCACTAAGATCAGGAAAAAGACAAGGTTGCCAACTCTCACCACTCTTATTCCAACATAGTTTTTGAAGTTTTAGCCACAGCAATCAGAGAAGAAAAGGAAATAAAAGGAATCCAAATTGGAAAAGAAGAAGTAAAGCTGTCACTGTTTTCAGATGACATGATACTATACATAGAGAATCCTAAAGATGCTACCAGAAAACTACAAGAGTTAATCAATGAATTTGGTAAAGTAGCAGGATACAAAATTAATACACAGAAATCTCTGGCATTCCTATATGCTAATGATGAAAAATCTGAAAATGAAATTAAGAAAAACTCCCATTTACCATTGTAACAAAAAGAATAAAATATCTAGGAATAAACCCACCTAAGGAGACAAAAGATCTGTATGCAGAAAATTATAAGACACTGATGAAAGAAATTAAAGATGATACAAATAGATGGAGAGATATACCATGTTCTTGGATTGGAAGAATCAACATTGTGAAAATGACTCTACTACCCAAAGCAATCTACAGATTCAAAGCAATCCCTATCAAATTATCACTGGCATTTCTTACAGAACTAGAACAAAAAATTTCACAATTGGTATGCAAACAAAAAAGACCCCGAATAGCCAAAGCAATCTTGAGAACGAGAAACAGAGATGGTGGAATCAGGCTCCCTGACTTCAGAGTATACTACAAAGCTACAATAATCAAGAAAGTGTGGTACTGGCCCAAAAACAGAAAGATAGATCAATGGAACAGGATAGAAAGCCCAGAGATAAACCCACACACACGTGGTCACCTTATCTTTGATAAAGGAGGCAGGTATGTACAGTGGAGAAAGGACAGCCTCTTCAGTAAGTGGTTCTGGGAAAACTGGACAGGTACATGTAAAAGTATGAGATTAGAACACTCCATAACACCATACAAAAAATAAGCTCAAAATGGAATTAAAGACCTAAATGTAAGGCCAGAAACTATCAAACTCTTAGAGGAAAGCACAGGCAGAACACTCTATGACATAAATCACAGGAAGATCCTTTTTGACCCACCTCTTAGAGAAATGGAAATAAAAACAAAAATAAACAAATGGGACCGAATGAAACTTCCAAGCTTTTGTACAGCAAAGGAAACCATAAACAAGATCAAAAGACAACCCTCAGAATGGGTGAAAATATTTGCAAATGAAGCAACTGACAAAGGATTCGTCTCCAAAATTTACAAGCAGCTCATGCAGCTCAATAACCAAAAAACAAACAACCCAATCCAAAAATGGGCAGAAGTCCTAAATAGACATTTCTCCAAAGAAGATATACAGTTTTCCAACAAACACATGAAAGAATGCTCAACATCATTAATCATTAGAGAAATGCAAATCAAAACTACAATGAGATATCATTTCACACCGGTCAGAATGGCCATCCTCAAAAAATCTACAAACAACAAATGCTGGAGAGGGTGTGGAGAAAAGGGAACCCTCTTGCACTGCTGGTGGGAATTTTAATTGGTACAGCTACTATGGAGAACAGTATGGAGGTTCCTTAAAAAGCTACAAATAGAGCTACCATATGACCCAGCAGTCCCACGACTGGGCATATACCCTGAGAAAAACATAATTCAAAAAGAGTCATGTACCAAAATGTTCATTGCAGCTCTACTTACAATAGCCAGGACATGGAAGCAACCTAAGTGTCCATCATCGGATGAATGGATAAAGAAGATGTGGCACATATATACAATGGAATATTACTCAGCCATAAAAAGAAACGAAATCGAGCTGTTTGTAATGAGGTGGATAAACCTAGAGTCTGCCATACAGAGTGAAGTAAGTCAGAAAGAGAAAGTCAAATACCGTATGCTAACACATATATATGGAATCTAAGAAAAAAAAATGTCATGAAGAACCTAGAGGTAAGACGGGAATAAAGACACGGACCTACTAGAGAATGGACTTGAGGATATGGGGAGGGGGAAGGGTAAGCTGTGACAAAGTGAGAGAGTGACATGGGCATATCTAAACTACCAAACATAAAATAGATAACTAGTGAAAAGCAGCCGCATAGCACAGGGAGATCAGCTCGGTGCTTTGTGACCACCTAGAGGGGTGGGATAGGGAGGGTGGGAGGGAGGGAGATGCAAGAGGGAAGAGATATGGGAACATATGTATATGTATAACTGATTCACTTTGTTGTAAAGCAGAAACTAACACACCATTGTAAAGCAATTATACTTCAATGAAGATGTAAAAAAAAAAAGATATTTAGTATACAGGTGATTTGCAGAGTGAACAATGGAAGGATTGCTATAGGTAATAAGTACAGGTAAAGAAGAGCGTATCAGGGCTTCCTTGGTGGTGCAGTGGTTGACAATGCACCTGCCGATGCAGCGGACACGGGTTCGTGCCCCGGTCCGGGAAGATCCCACATGCCGCGTAGCGGCTGGGACCGTGAGCCATGGTCGCTGAGCCTGCGCGTCCGGAGCCTGTGCTCCGCAACGGGAGAGGCCACAACAGTGAGAGGCCCGCGTACCGGAAAAAAAAAAAAAAAAAAAAAGCATATCAAAATATAGGGTGGGAGTTGGGAAGATTAGTGCCTGTGTGTGGAGGAGATGGCAATCCTATATTTGGGTAGATCTTAGATGATAAGGACAGAAGGTCTGTACACAACTAACTAGTTTCTGGTTCCAACTGGTACTAATCCAAGTGGTGTCATGCCCTGGTCCCTATAGGCCACTATCTTGTCCCTTGATTAGCATCAAATTTGGCATACTGAAAGCTCCATTTCCTATTTACTCTGTGCTTACAAATGCAGTAACATATATGTTACTATCTTCGACGCCTTTAAGTCTCTCATTCTGTCCCATTAATTCACAAATCTAGAGTCAAAATTAAGAAGGAAAATTCAACTTGTGCTGAATGCAAAATTCACAAAAGCAAATATTTATATTACTGTTGTGTATGTATGAATATACTGTGCCTTTTACTCGATCAGACCCATCCACGCATTCTGCAGACAGCACCAACGAGAGAGAGCTCTGTGCATCATCCAGGCTTGTTCTCAGCCAAAGGTCTATGTCCTCTTGTTTTGTTCTGCCCTTGTCCTTGACCCATTCCTTGCCTCTAACTCCACTCCTGAGTTTGTCTAGCCCCTGACCTTTTAGATTTCATCTTCCACTCCAGACCCTAAATTTATTCCTTAGAACTGGTGACAGATTTAGCGTCTTTAGTGTTTCCATCTCCAATGTGATTTTATGCTGATCTTTGTCTATATGTGTTTATGGATGCACACACACTAAGTAACTACCCTCTGGATCAAATCTGCTAGTAGGCATTCACCTAGCCAAAGTGGTCAGAGTTAAACACTTCACCATCCTAAAGGATTAATAACGAAGTCCCCTTCATCCCTAATCTAATCATTCATATTTGACATTCTATTCCCTCAACACTCTGCTCTTGTGTAAGTGAGGATCTGTTAATCTGGTAATGCAATATAATCCAGTCTGTCACTAGTTCAAGTGTGCTAGTGGAATTTCTCCTAAAAGTTAAATACATATTTTAATTTGGTCTTCTCTGGATTTTGTTATTTAAGTGTTAAAATTTCTGTCAAATAGAGGGAGGACAAGTAATTCGGTAGTAAATGGGGACTCTGGGACTATTAAACCTTTCAGGATGGAGACTCACCCACTCAAAATACTGAGTGAATTTTTTATTTTACCTGTTTCACCACTGAAGAAATCCACAGGTGGGAAAGCAGTTGGGGAGTGGAAATAGTACGATGAGACACATGACTACAAATCAACAATATTGTTAAAAATAGGTGCTGTACATTTACAGCAACATGGATGGACCTAGAGATTATCATACTAAGTGAAGTAAGTCAGACAGAGAAAGACAAATCTCACATATCTCTTGTATGTGGAATCTAAAAAAAACAAAAACAGATACAAATGAACTTACTTACAAAACAGAAATGGATTCACAGACACAGAAAACAAACTTATAAGACTTAACTGCATAAACACACTTTACTGTCACCTTTCTATGGGTACTTACTTAGTTATCACCATTAACTCATAAATAAATGGAGGAACAGAGAAGTTAAGTAACTTGCTCACAACGCACAGGTAATAAATAATAGAGCAGGGCTCAGATTTGGGAATTTTCACTCAGAGGCTGCATTTTAATTCTTCTACCAAGCTGCCTATAAAAGGGACAGTGAAAATGAGATACCTCCCAACTCCAGCCCCTGTTCCTTTGAGCAAGTGGGAGACATAATAGCAGTATATCTGTTTATATTTCTCCTTGGGGGGGCCCTACCATGAAATGGGAAGGGGACGGTGCCTTGTTGGTACTCAGATAAAATGTAGAAAAGAGTGAAAAATGACTACTAATAAAATTTAATCCCAGGAAATGCCAGTTGCCTGCTGTAAGTGCGTATAATTCCTCGGTATTAATGAAAGATAAACACTGAGCCTTCACAGGAAGCTACTTGGTTGGGGTTGCAATAATTTTTGACATTCAGGAAACTGGCACTGCATACAGAAACATAAAGGACTTCTATTGTACTTCTCAGTGGTGATAAAATATTCCAGAAATAAATATTTCACGTTGTTCCCTTCTTAGTCAAATTATCCTTGCTGCTTCAATAGATTTTTCTAGTATTTAGGGCAACCTGTCCTAACCTCAGTTGGAAGAAAATGAGAAAGACTCCCTATATACAAGATAAGACAAATCTAATAGTTGTGTTTGCAAACATCAAATAGCAGTGGGCTCAAGAAGTGTGATGTAAAGCTATCAATTAATTTTGATGTAACTGTATGCACCTGTGAACAACTGCTTAATTAAAGAGGCAAACAAATCTCTCTCAATAATACCTCACATTACTTGCACTTATGTGACTGTCAATTAGCTCGAGTGGATAAACACAATGGAAGAATGCCATGCGGACTTCTGGTAAAGGAAAGAAAAAAAAAAAAAAGAAGATATAACCAGGAGATATGGGAATAAAGAAAGGAGGACCCACAAATAAATATGGACAATTCTCTTTGGCATAAATATCCATTTCAATAAAGGAAATGAAAGTAGATGCTTTATACTGAAAGGACCAAACTCCCTCAATCACTGGAACAAAGAAAATGAAGCTTTCATACACAAATATACATCAAAAGGAAAAAGAAGGGAGCATCTGCGCTGCTTGCAAAGACAAGCTTAGTGCTGGTGTTTTATTTCTATATAAAAGAAAGCAGGATGAATCCCTAGGTTTCTTATCTCTCAAGATAATATTCTACCTCAAGGTCTCTTCCAACAATTTTACTTTGTCCACAGTTCTTTAGTTCTTTCATGAAAACAAACTTTGGTGAATGGGTTGGGGGAGAAAAACGTAAAATTTGTGAGAAGAGTGAATCAAGGCTCCCTCTGGAAAAAGAGAAGGGTTGTACAAGTTGGTAATTTCCAGTGGTCAGGCCCGGCCCTGCAGTGATTGATTTTGCTAATTGAAGGGAAAGGACTATGGAGTTATGAGATTGAAAACTGAACAGGCAGCATTTGAATCATGATGAAATTACGGCCCACCACTAAAAGCCTCCTCCATCCTTTGTTATCACAGGGGTTAGTGAAATAGTCGTGGCTTTTATCCAGGGACTCTTGAGGAAAGTTTCAATGATTTCTCAGGAAACCAGATCAAACATTTGCAGTATTACTAGAGAACAATCCTGACAGCCCTCTGAACCCACAGAGGGTTGGAAGCTTCTTGAGGGCTGGAGTTACATCTTTTTCTTGGTTTCCTGAGTGCCTAATTTAGTGCCTGGCACTAAGTTAAAACAAACTTAAATGAAAATTATCCTTTTTTTAGGCCCCCTTTTCCACCCTCACCCTTCTAGTTCTTGAGTTTTTGAGGCAGGGATTAGGTTTTATTTTGTAAGTGAAAACACAGAAATGTAACTGGGAGAAAGCCAGTCTCACTTAACATAGTGGTTTGCTTTTAAGCCCTTGTTTATCCTGAGATATAAATCTAGAAGAGAAACATTTGAGGGATTGAGTGCCCGTAGGCGTGGCCCATGTGTGTGATCCAAATACCCATATGACTGTACAGTTTTCTTAACTTTAAAGTAAATGCACCTTTTCTTCTATCTTTCTTTCTTTTTTTTTTTTTTGGTAACTTTTGATCCCCTCCACCCATTTCATCCACCCCTTATCCCCCCCACCTTAGACAACCATCAATCTGCCCTCTATACCCATAAACTTGATTTTTGTTTTCATTTTTTTGTTTTTGTTTTGGCTCCATATACAAGTTAGATCATGTGGTATTTATCTTTTTCTATCTGCCTTATTTCACTTAGCATAATGCCTTCAAGATCCATCCATGTTGTCACAAATAGTAAGATTTATTTTTTTTAAAGTTTCAATAATATTCCATTGTTTACTACCTTTTCTTTATTCATTCATCCATTGATGGACATTTAGGTTGTTTCCATGTCTTGGCTATCGTAAATAATAATGCAAGAAACATGGGAGTGTAATCTTTTCAAATTAATGTTTTTATTTTCTTTAGATAAATACCCAGAAGTGAAATTCCTGAAACATGGCAGTTCTAGTTTTAATTTTTTGAGGAAATGTCATACTTTTTCCCATAGTGGCTGCACCAATTTACAGTCCTACCAACAGTGCACATGGGTTCTCTTTTCTCCACATCCTAACAGATGTGAGGTGATAGCTCACTGTGGTTTTGATTTGCATTCCTTGGTGATTAGTGATCTTGAGAATCTTTTCATGTACCTGTTCATCATCTGTATACCTTCTTTGATAAAATGTCTATTCAGATCTTCTGTTAATTTTTTAATTGGATTGTTTGTTTTCTGCTATTAAGCTGTATGAGTTATTTATATATTTTGGATATTAAACCCTTGTAAGATATATGATTTGCAAACACTTTTCTCCCATTCAGCAGATTGCCTTTCACTTTGTTAACGATCAAAGGCACATTTCTAAGGTAAACACAAAGTCATCTTTTAAAATAATGCCTTAAATTACTTGCATTTAGGTATCTGTGATAATATGTATCAAATCTGGCCCATCACCTGTCTATGTGAATAAAGTTTTGTTGGAATGCAGCATGCTAATTTGTTTATGTGTTGTCATGGCTGCCTTCATACTACTGTGGCAGAGTTGATTACAACTATCATATTTATCATCAGGCCCTTTATAGAAAAAGTCAGGTAACCTCTGATATAGTTGATGTGATTATAATTTTTTTTAATGCTTAGCAAATTTCAGGTACTCTGGTGTATCTCATCATCTCATTTACAAGGTTTATTTCATTAAATTAATACAACAAATATATGCAGTTGATTTTTACCTTCATTTTCACAGTTCAAATTTAGAGAGGTTAAGTAACTAGACTGTTGTTTAGAGGCCAACCTATCTTAGAAATCTGCCTTGAGGCCGTGCTGCTGAGCTGTTAGGTGAAATTCTTGTTTACTCCCTTTGTATTTCAATAATAATCTGCAATTACTTAGGAGGACAATTACCACACAGTTGCTGTTGTTGATTATTTGTCCTGCCACATACCCACTGGACAGAACTGTGACATGTTCATCTCAATCCCTGCACATATCTCAGTGATTCCAACATTGTAGGTGTCCTGAACTCTTGTTAAATGAATGAGTAAATGCCCATATTTGTGTATGCTGGTGTAGTAGGTCACTTAGGCTGCCATAACAAAGTACCATAGACTGTGTGGTTTAAAGTACAGAAATGTATTTTCCCATCTTTCTGGAAGCTGGAAAGTCCAAGATCAAGGTTCTGATAGGTTTTGGTCTCTGGTGAGGGTCATCTGCCTGGCTTGCTAATAACTACCTCTCACTGTGTCCCTACATGGTGGAGAGAGAGCTCAAGTGTCTCTTCCTCTTCTTATAAGGGCATTAGTTCTATCTGATCAGGGCTCCACCCTTATAATCTCATTTAACCTTAATCCTTAATCCTTTCCTTAAAGGCACTGTCACGAAGGGGTTAAGAATTCAACATATAAATTTTGGGAGACAAAATTCAGTTTATAGGAGGTAGTATGGCAGACATTATTGGATGGTTGTTCCAACCTCCATTTTCAGTCCTCTTCGTCCCCATTGTCTGAACCTGTAAGAGTTAAAATTGTTGATTGAAACTAGAGGAGGCCATATGACTGAGATCTGACAAAGAATTGACATCTGTTAGTTCAACCCATTTCCCTTTTTCCTTCTTTCTGCCTGAAACACAAACAGATGATGGGAAAGCTAGAAGGACCCTGGATCCTCAAAGGCATTGATGATCTGCACACCAGTGTAGAACTGCCTATTTCTTGCTTTCTTGGTACATGATACAATACTTGCAGCCAAGCGCAGTCTTAATTGATTTGACCTGGCATGAAGGAAATGACTCTATCCTTGCTGTTAGAAGTACCGGCAGTAGGTTTACCACTAATTAGCTCTATAATCTAGAGTAAGCCCTTTCTCTCTGAGGAGTTGAGCTAGATGACTGCTAAAGTTTCTTCCAGCTCTAAAAGTATGTGATTTGATGGTTCACACATTGTGAACCATCAAATGCCCTTACCATGAATACATTGGCAACAAGCCAGAACATTCCCCAATAATACAATAATAATGCTCTTAAAGAAGAAGATTATTGGAAGAGTTTATATGATATTAATACTATTGTTGGCTTTTTAAAATATTTTTTAACCTTGCCTGTAAAATCTTGTTGACCTGGTGTTTTCTCTCTGAGAATTATTTTATAATTCTAATGATTTATTTTCTTAGAGAGAGAACTACGATTTGCTTGAACCAGTAAGAACTGACAAAGAATATCACAGTCTCCCTCCTGTTCTGCTGGTAGATGATGCTGCTCTCCTATGTGTCCCTGTGACTCCCATTGACCCTTAAATATACTGTTAAGCACATATTTTAAACATGACAAGATAATCAATAAATCTCATAAATATTGATGTCTTACAGAGGAAATGCATCTTCTACCTGAGATCAGCCTATGGAGTGCAGCCCCCATCCAGTCATTCTTCATAAGTCCTATAGAAATTCATTGTCACATTATTTTTGCTTTCTTACTATGTCATTATAGTGTGTGTCAAGGATGCCTGTCAGGCACTTGTACCAACAATGTTTTGAAGCCATGACATCATTTTGACATTAATTTCCATTTTTCCATTATTCCATAAGAAGCCCCTAACATCTCTTATTTTATGGCAAGCTTTTTACTGTCTAAGAACTCAGAAATCAACTGTGAATATTGCTTCCATGAAAAAAAAATACAGAAAAAGACAGGTTGGTTGTTAATTGATGTGCTAAGGATTAGCATAATCTTTGTATATCCTGGTAACATGATATACAGTGATTGAACTGATCCCCCCCTTTAAGTCTCTGCCTAATGACACACCCATTTTTCAATTCCTTAATAGCCACTAGCCTTATGGAAGGAAATCCTTGGCCTCACCAAGTACTTTCATTTCCAGGAATAACTCCAGTGTGAATGAGATAAAACGGTGGGAGCCAGTGATTTTTCAGAGTACTTTACACTGTCACCCACCTCATCCAAGTCTGTCGCACTTACAGTAAGTGGTTTCACTAAAATCCTTCAGTTTATTGATGCCTCCTTCATCCTTCATTCCATGTTTGCATCTGGCTCTGTTGGGATGAACTGTATTTAATATAAAGTGCTGCTCTACATCCTGCAGGAAACCAGGTCTGATTCAGGGGAGTGAGAGCTATAGGTGTCCTTGGAGACTGGAGGCGTGACAGGCTTGTCCTGGTCTTTGAGGAAGCATTTCCTTAACTAAACGGGCTCGCTGTGCCCAGATAGGTGACAAAACGTAACAGTCCATAGTCTGAAAACAGAAAAAAAGTACAGGGATTTAGTAGAAAAGTAAAGATGAGTTCTTATCCTAACTGATGTCTTATTATATAGGAAATAAGTGGAATAAGCATTACAGTCTCAAGAATTTGATTTGAGTTTGGACATTTAACATTTTTGTAATAAAATTTAAAAATTCAGGGCTTTTTTGATGCTCAAACCTATGGTAAAGTTTATGGGCTCCGGAGCTAGATTCTCTATGTTCAAAAATTGGTCATGTCACTTACAAGCTATGTGACTTTGGGCAAGTTACTTGGCCCATCTGTGCTTCAGTATCCTCATCTGAAAATGGGGATACAAGCAGAATCTTACCTGATAACGTTGTTAGGGAGAGAGAGTTAATATACTAAAGTGTGCCAGGCATTGTATTAACAGTAAGTTAATAAGTGCTTATTCAATAAACATTAGTTATCATCAACCAATGGTCATTTTTTCAGCATTCTTTATGAGCACTTGCTTGTTAGGGATAAAGCACCAAATATTCTCAGTGAGCTACAAAGCAGCATCTGGTCAGACATTCTTCCTAGAGACTGATGGCTTTGTGAGGTGTCCACTTGGTTCAGCTGGACTTCAGTCCCAGAATTCCCTTTCTGATATGTTTCCAGTTAGGGTGGGCTAAGAGGGATATTCTCTCAGTAGAGGTGGAGGACAGAAAGGAAGCAGCAGAAACTTTTCAACATACACATGCAGTTATTCAATTATACACTAACCTATGTGCTGCTATGAAGGAACTCTGTAGATGTAATTAAAAGCCCTTAATCAATTGACCTTAAATTAACTAAAAGAGTGGGCCTGACAATTTTATGATTTTTTCATTCTTACCTTCTATTATTATAATTTTTGACACAGTATTTCATAATATGTTTTCTACACTTATCTCATTTCTCATGGCTTCCTCAACACTGGACCACAATGTTCAAATAAAGTGAAGTCCTTCAGAAGAGGCCTGAGTGTGGTCAGTCCCTGAGTGTGGACTCCAAGCTTCAGCTCACACTCCTGAGACTTCATCTTCTGGGAATCTTCCTTTCTTGACTGCCTGTTCGTGCATTCCAAGCTTCACCTTGTGGAGTTCTAACTTTCTCATGATCTTACCTTCCTGATTGCCTGCCCTAGAGACTGCAGGCCTGCTTAGCCGGTCTCCACATTTTTGTAAAACTATTTGTTGTAGTAAATCTAGCTATCTATCTATCTATTTATCTATCTATCTACCTACCTGTCTACCTACCTATCTGTACCTATCTAATCTATTTCTTACTAGTTTTGCATCTCTGGTTGACCCCCTAACTGATACATAGGCTTACCAGAGTAAAATTTTGGCCAAGAATACTACAAATTTGAACTCATTTAAAAATTCAAACCCAGTCTTTGAGATACCTGAAATAATTAACCATGTGGATAAAAATTATAAAATCCTATTAAAATAATTGTGTAAAAGAGAGATAATTCAGTTGCCACCTTAGATGTGACTTAAAATACACTGATACCAATGATTAATTATTTGAACATTGGGAACTGGTAGTGAAGCAGCCATGAAGATAGGATAAATGAAAGAAAATGAAAATTAGAAAACAAATGGAAGATTGTGTCAAAAATTATAATGAGAGTAAGGCAGAATAGAGAGATGGTCAGATTTCTAGAAGACTCAGGTTTGGGTGGAAGAGAATTTAATGCAAATGCAAAGAAGGCAAAAATTTTTCAATTTCTTTTTAAAGTATAGCTAAAAAGATGTAGAGTAAAAATGACCAGGGGTATACATAATATGGAAAACCCTAGTGAGGTAATTAATTCATACTATACAGTACATTTGTATTAAATGTTGAATGAAAGAAACAATTAAATAAAATGCACCCAGACAGGTGTCTTTTACTGCTTTCTACAATCTCTCTCTCTTTTTTTTTAAAATTCAGTTAGATACTACCAGAATATAAATTAAATTACTTACTGGAAACAAGTTGAGCACTTTTAGAAGCTGAATGAACTCTTTCAGTAGAGGTTAGTAGAATTTATCACTTTACAGCCTTAGTTTTATCCCTATGACCTTAGATATCAAAAGAACTTTAAAGTAAGTTTTATATATATATATATATATATATCTTTCTCTTTCTGGGTATTTTGTATGAAATCTGCTTGACAGACCATTCAAGAGGAAGGGAAGATGATGCAATCTTTAAATACAACATAGACAAGCTAAAAATAGGAGTTTATTGCTGAACATATGGGAAAAGAAAGGAGAAAGGAGGAGAAGTTTGATGGAAAATACAAGGCTGGTATGCTTTGGAAGACAAGGACAAGAGCCTAATTAAACAGAAATAAAGGGTTCAATAACTATATCTTTTTATTCAATGTCTTTTTTATAAAGAAATATCACAATATTAAGAATTTGGAAAAAAATAATTCCCTATCAGCCCAGGATGCCATTCTGTTATCATTTCCTTGCTTTGTACTTGATGTTGAATTTTTGGAATGTGTTATTTTAAATTGGGGCAAGGCAGGAAAATAATACACTCTCCTCCCCTTTGTATTCTTTAGTAATTGGAAAGAAGGACCTCCTCTTGTCCTAACTCTGCAACTCTGGCTCTCTGCAGCCTGGCTGTCATGAAATGTGGGAGTCATGAAGGAAGAATTTGACCCAAAGAATATGAGCATAACGTGTGGATGATTTACTGTCAAAGGATAGTTATGCATAATTGCCAGTCATTAGGGCAACTTTCTTAACATCAAAGCATATGTTTTTGCTTTACATACCAATGCAAATACAACTTTAACTCATTCACTGGTGCAAGTTTACACTCTGGTATGTGTGAGTTTTCCTTAAATTGACTTTTTATCTTTTAAGGGAAGTAGTATATTTGTGTTAAAATACGATGGAATGCAGCATGATGGGTTAGACAGAATAGTGGAGGATTGAGAGTCCTGAGTTCATTTTTAGTGCAATGAATTTTTTCTTGCCTTTTACAGTGATACACAGGTAAATTGTCAATAGAGGAATCATTACTCGATACCAAAAACTTTGAAACAATCTTGATCACACTGTTCCCTGGTCAGTCAACAAATTGAATATGCAGGCTATAGCTCATCCTATACTAGGATCTGTGTAGAAGATACAAAATATTAATGGCATCAGTAACTAGCCTTTGCATACTGCTTGATAATTTTAAAAAGACTTTGGCATTCATTAATTTAACTCTCAACATGTAAAGGAGCAGAAGCATATGAGGCCTTCCTGAAGATAGACTGCTCCACCTCATCACCCCCTCCCCCCCTCCCCCCCCACCCTGTCCCCTGCCTCTTGTTTGCAGAAAAGCTTTAGCCTTTGAGCTCTTTCCTGGGTTCCAAAGAGCAAATTTAATCAGAGAGCTGAGAAAATGCAAAACAAAGGAAAACAGTCAAGCAAGACAACATAATAGTTTAGCCAAAAAACAAAGTCAAGGACCTTTGGTCCCTCCTCAAGGGCTATAGAGAATATGCTGAACCATATCCTTGAGTTGTTTTGCAGATACTAAAAACTCCACCAAGTGGAAAAAGTTAACTGCATGCTGATTACCAAGCACATAGAACCCAGACCAGTTGGAACCAGAAGGTTGATGACGTTCACTCCTGAAATGTCACTCCGTTACCTCACCACCGGCCAATCAGAAGAATGTCCACAAGTTGATCAAGCACCCCATAATCCCCTCCCTCACACTGCCTTTAAAAACCCTTCTCTGAAAGCCATTAGGAAGCTTAGGTCTTTTAAGGGTGAGTTGCCCATTCTCGTTGCTTGGCCCCATGTTGGGTACCTTGAAATAAACGCTGTACTTTCCTTCATCACAACCCAGTGTCAGTAGATTGGCTTTACTGTGTGTCAGTGAGAGGACTCAAGTTTGGTTCCGTAATAAACATACTATATGAACTATGTATACCTAAGCTTCAAACTTTTTATTAAAATTTACAAGATGTACAGTAAATAAATAAATTAAACCTTCTACAAAGCAACAAATATAACAATAAATTAGTATGTAGATAGAGTAATTTATGTAATAAATTAGTATATAGACTGGATGCAAGGGTGATTATGAGCCTATATACTTATAGTGAGTTTTCACATCATGTAATTTGTGCATACTTTCTTTTGGAATGATTTTTTGAACTGACTTATGAAAGAAACAATTTTTTGTGTTGACTTGTGAAAGAAAATATTTTCATTTTGGAGATGTTTTGGTCAAAATAACTATTACCCAAGGTTCAAAATGATTTTTGATTGTCTTCTAAAAATCCAAATTTGCCTTTAAAAGATGCAAATTGTGCATTTAAAAAATGCTATGAGACTTAAAACGAATTTGAAAATATGTACATGTACACATATACTATCACTGGGGAAATGTTACCTTCATTTAGATATGTAACTAAGTCCTCTAATATTTGTTACAAAATTTCATACCCTAACACATTTCTATGCCTCAAACTTAAAATAAAATATAAAATAAAAGGCTAATCAAAAAACACCAAAGATGCCCTCAAGATAGAAGAGAGCTGAGGATTATTTTTACTGGAATGATACCTGATTTGATGATATCTGATTTGATACCCTGATGGGGAGTATAACTGAAGAGGTTGTTTTGGATAGAGGAGAAGATATACAGCTCCTTGAAGGAATGCATTATCTAATTCTATTTTGGGTTTTCCATCCAAAAGCACCATGTCCTAGGACTGAACTACAATGTTCTAGTGAGGATTAAGCCCCTCAAAACCAAACCCCCCAAAAAAGAACACAAGAAATTGGAATTTAATAGATCAGACTCAGAAACACAGTGACATAGTATGAAATAGAGGTCACAAACTGAGCCAGAAGGATCTGGGTGTGACTCTACAGATGGGCTGCCAAGGAAGCTCAATTTTGTGACATATCTCTCTCAAGTGTAAAGAGCATTATTATGGCAATTGTTCTATGTAGTAACTTTACTACTGATGCTGTCTTAATTGTCTACGCTTATATTTTTTTGCCTTTTTTTTTTTTTTTTAGTTATTCAAAAATAAGTTGATATTGTTGTATCTTTATTGTCCACTATGAATTCACCTCAGGACAAAGATAAATATAAGATAAATTATACATTAACTGGTTTCACTGAATGGATGGTGAGAAAGAGTCATACCATCAATTTGAAATACATGAAAAAGGGGAAGCACTATGTTTAAGTTACTTTGGTTGAATAATGATGCAAATGATCTCATGATGGCATGTACTTGACTACCTGTTTGGGTTTCTTCCTTCCTTTGTCTTCAAGGCCCAATTAATTTCTGCTTTTGAGTTCATAAGAGCCTGATAATAATTGATGCAACTGAGTGACAATTAATTCCATAATATCTATAGATAGAATCTATATCATATTTGTGGAGGGTGGCAAGTAGATAGGCTAAAATGAGAATCTTAAAAGTGATAGCAAGAAGCATAATTTGCTCATTCAGTCATTTAGCAAATATTTATTGAGCTTCTAGCACATACCAGGCACTTCCCTGAAGAGTGGAGAGACAGAGGTGAATGAGAAAATCAGAGGCTCTACCATCCTAAGGTCATCACGTGGTGGGGATGGCACAACACAAGTGCTCAACAAGTGTTAGAAGAAAATTGTCTTTAAGGAAAAAGTTTATAAAAGCAAAATGTAGAGTAGGCTAGAGCAGATAGGTCTGGGGATAAGGTCATGAAAGAGAAAGGAAGCAAAAAGACATTGGTATTTTCCAGTGTTAATTTCCAAAATAAGTAATATTCAACTACTTAGCCTGAAGACCTAGAAGATTTAGTAAGTTAGAAACGGAGGATATGATAGATGTTAACTAGAATTATTGTGGTGATCATTTCACAATATATACAAATATAATTAGGTACACCTGAAACTAATATAATGTTACATGTTCATTGTATCTCAAGTTTTTTAAAAAAGGAACTCATTTAAGAACAATTTTAAAAAAGTGAAGGGAATTGGGAGAATTATTTGTGAGAAGAAAGGGGGTGTATGAAATAGGAATGATTTTCCACATAACAAGTTTCTGTGCAGTAAGCAAATAGAAGTGTGGGTGGAGGAAATTGTGGAGAAGAAGTGTATAGAACAGCATTAAATGTAATTATCAGAGACAGCAGAAAGTCCCCTTAGATCGCCAAGAAAATCATCGAATGAAGCATCGAAAGAAAACACTTTTCACCCAAATATGTACTTATCCAGAAAAGCTAATTTTGCCACTTGAGTACAAAGCATTTACCTTGTAAATACACATACTTGATTTCTTTTGCAAATAGTAAATAGCAAAAGGCACGAAGGCCAAATACAGATATTAACGTTTCTTCGATATATTCTTTGACTTTGTTAATTAAGAAGTTAAGACAGATAATGAACCTCAATTTTCTATCCCTATGCAAGTAACTGTGAAAACATTTGGGCCACTGGAATGTTGCTTATTATACGCAAAGGGAAAATTCCATTTTAAATATTGATTTGAGCAGCCCAGTTCTGATTGCTGCCTCTGAATTATCACTGCTTCCCTAGTCAGGCAACTGAGTTACTGAATCAGAACTCTGCAAAGAAGCAAAATCTCCATCTTGCAAGGACATGAGGAGTATGACTGCCAATGCAGGTCAATCAAGTTATAATGGGCTCTAATTAGCACTCTGCAAGCTGTTAAATTCTTTACCTGCAGCTGAATGGCTGTTAAAAAGGTGTGATATTTTTTCTTTCCTTTGAAAACATCATAGAGTTTAAAATTTTTCCCCAATCTCTTTCTTATACCTTCATGTCCATAGAAAGAACCAAAAAAGAAAGAGAAAATGTGGTTAAGATTCAAAAGGTTGTTATTTTGCAACCTGTTGGGATCATTGGATACCTACATGGCTTCTGTCCCTCAGTTTTTAGGTCTGTAAAATGGGATAGGAACAAAAATACCTACCCTGCAGAAGCATGGTAAGGAATAATTATTGAATGTTTATGATGCTCTTTGAAGATAAAGAACACGATTCATGTGCTAAGGTGTTATAATCACAAGCCTAAACCCAGGCAGAAATATCAGAAAAATTAAAGCTAACTTTGAACGAAGAGAAAATTTATTCTTGATGAGTGTAGTTTTATATTTCTGACACTAACACAAATTCCACAGAATTAGAGATTTAAGGCAAAATTATAAAGAGAGCACTTCTCATGCTACTCCATCTCACATGCCTTCTGATCTTGAACTAGAGAGCATAAAACAATCTGTGCTTGAAATGGACGTATTTCTCAGATGGTTATCATTGTTCCTTACTCATCCACATGGAAAAATTAATTTAGTACATGCAGGTGTAAGTGTAATTGTGCATGAAAAATTATTTACAAAAGAAAGCAAAATGATCCACTAATCATATTTGTGTTTGGTGTCTCTTTTCACTTCCTTTTTGTGTTATATAATTATAATTATGGTCTTAGAAAATTTAAGTCACGTTGTGCTTTTTCTGGTGTCTATTTCAACTTAGAAACACTTCCACATTAAAATTGTCATCAGTGAACATGTGAATACCCATTCGATGATTTACACTTTAATAGATCCTATTTGGAGCTAAATAAGAAAAGAAAAACTGTGTCAAAACTTTCATGGATCTCAAATTCAATTGAGACAATATAAATACAACAAAAAGTGTCCAAACTTGCCAAATATCAAAAACAATAGACTTGTTCTCAGAGAAAAATGATGTTGGCCATCATTTCCTGGCCGAGCAGGAAGCCACTATAAGATGTGATACCCTCCTTCCTAAGTCTCCTTGTTTCCAATATGACCTCCCTCCCTCTCCTCGTCCTGCTCTGCACAGAGCGACCTTCCTGAATGTAATGTATGTATAATGAATGTAAAGAGAACAATGCTATTCCACTTAAAACCCTGCAATGGCTGCCTATTTATCTCAGGAAAACAATCCTCACATCTTCATGAACTGGCCCCTCCTTAGATAAATATCTTCAATTTTTGCCATTCTAATCCCTCTCTCTCCCTATGAAATAGCACAATTTGTCTCAGGACTTAATGAAGCTCAGGTTCTTTAAGTCTCAGTGCAGAAAGAATTCAGTGAGGGACAAAGTGGTAGGTAAGAAATGGATTTATTAGTATAGGACACTTATGAAGGACACAAGTGGGCAGGCAAGAGGGCTCTGCCCCAAGAACTAAGTGGGCTACATTTTTATAATCAAATGAAAAGTGGGGAGGGAGAGAAGTGGGTTTTCCAACTTCTTCCTCTTCCTTTGTAAAGATATTGCAGGAAAATGGGGTGTGAGAGGGTGGTCACATCCCAGGTCTCGGGCAAGTTCCTGGGATGGGCCGCAAGTGAGTGTCCTTGGCCTCATGCAGGAAAGAATTCAAGCATGAGCCATAGTATGTGAAAGCCAGTTTACTGAGAGAGATACATATTCCATAGGCGGAATACAGTCCATCTCAGAAGGCAAGAGTGGCCTTGAAATACGGGATGGTTAGTTTTTACGGGCTGGGTAATTTCATCAGCTAATGAGTGGGAAGATTATTCCAACTATTCTGGAGAAAGGGCAGGGATTTCCAGGAATTGGGTCAGTGCCCACTTTTTGGCCTTTTATGGTGAGCCTCAGAACTGTCATGCTGCCAGTCATGGTGATGGTGGGTGCGTCATTTAGCATGCTAATGCATTACAATGAGCGTATAATGAGGCTCAAGGTCTATTGGAAGTCGAATCTTCTGCCATCTTGGTAGGTTCTAACCAGTTTTTGTCACATCCTCTATGGCTATGTCATTCTTTTAAAGGTGGTGCCCTGCCCCCTTCCCTCCTATCTCACCTATACTCTCGTGGCTTCCCACCACACTGAACTTCTTTTGAACCATTCCATACCTTTTCTTTAGGATCTTTTAAAATATTCTCTTCCTAAAACTATTCACTCTCCTCTTCGCCCCGCTCCTGTGTCCCGTGTCACCTTTCCCAGCATCGTTCTGTATTAAAACTGAAGGTATATGTGTTTGGTTTCTTTCCTTGGTATAGTGGATTGAATAGTGTCCTCCAAAAATTCAGATCCGCTCAGGACCTCAGAATATGTTCTTATTTGGAAATAGGGTTTTTGCAGGTGTAATTAGTTCAGGTTCTGGAGAGGAGCTCATTCTGGACTTAGGGTGAGCCTTACATCCAATGATTGGTGTCCTTATAAGAAGAGCACAGAGGCAGAGGGAAGACAGAGATGAATGGAATAACCAAGGTCATGTGCCCCTGGAAGCAGAGATTGGATTAATGCTGTCGCAAGCCAAGAATTGCCTGGGGCTCTGAGACCCTGGAAGAAGCAAGGAAGAATCCTCCCCTAGAGACTTCAGAAGAAGCATGGCCCTGCTGACACTTCAATTTCAGATTTCTGGCCTCCGGAACTGTGAGAGAATATATTTCTGTGGCTTTAAGTCACCAAGGTTGGGGTAATTTGTTAAGGAAGCCTCAGGAAACTAACCCACTTGACAGTACACTCTGTAAGTACAGAAAAGAATTATTTTGTTTAATTTTGTATCCTAAGACCTTAGCATAACTGTCATATAATTGACTTTCAATAAATATTTGTAGAAGGAGTAAATAAAGGCAAGTTCATCCTGTCTTCCCCACATCTCTAGTACACTAAGTATTGGCTCTATCCTAACCCATTCCCATCCGCATCCTGAGTGATATCATTTCTCTGCCTTAGTAATCCACAGACACAGTAGATTTACACCTATTAATACCTATTAATACCTACTCTTAAATAGTACCTTGGGAATATTAAAATAAAGTACATGTGGGAGAATATACCTCCTAAGTAAGATTTGCATTTTATCTGGAAAAGAAAAAAAAGCCTTAAACTAGAGAAAAAATCTCTTGCTGTAGGATTTCACATCTAAGTAGAAAATACAGGAGATATTGTCTTAGACAAAGGAGATAAACTTGCCTTTCTGAAATTGTCTCCTTTTTCAGATTCTGTAGATTATATGACCTTGCCTGACCCCAATCTTTAGCACATAGATCTAGTTAATAATTTTAAGATTTTACCGAGCAGACACAAATATCTCAAATTCCAGAACATCATCTTCTGGGTAAAAGATTAGTAATTTGATTAAAAAAAACTCAAAACAGGAAACAGTGCCAATCTAGTTTCCTGCACAAAGGTAAATAACTGATGATAGACTCTGCCATGGAACTAGACAGAGCCTCTATTTTGAATGCCTCTTTGCAGGACATTGGCAATATTGATTGACTCAACCTGCTTTCAATACTCATATGCTAAATGGATATCAGTTCATTTAGAAGCCACAAAGACATAAGAAAGCTAAAATAACAAAGACCTGCCTGTGGATTCAGATTTCCACACCCTTTGTGGGGCATACGTGCACACACACATACAGACACACACACACTGAATGTTACGTAAGGTATTTCGCTCTATGTATATCAATTAGAATTAAGAAAAGAGTTGAACTTCCAGGGTTATTAAGAGCTCTTTACTCACCAGCTCCATCATTCATTGTCCAATCTCACAAATGGAATCACAAAAGCTTGTGGAGGCCCAAGCACTCACCCTAAAGAGCTATATATTCTGTGTTAATATTCCAATTTTGAAAATTTCTTAGATGACACATTTTAAGATTGCCTTGCAGGTAGAGTTTATGTTGAAGCCCTCTGGCATCTCCTAACAAAATGTATATCACTTGTCACTTATTATTGTACATCAGAAAAGTCTGAAAATTTCAGGAGTAGGCATTTTAAAATGTAGTTTATAATATGCAGGCAACAAGCTCTAACTGGGTAAAAGTGTTTAAAAATTCTATAAATTAATGATACACTTGAGTATAAAAATGTAGACTCCAATTGTCTGCCTTATGCCAAAAACAAGTTTTCTGGAACTTAAGATATATAGTATGATTTTTAAAAATAAAATTTTTGCTAGAAAGCAAGTATTATAAATTTTGATCATCTTTGGAAAAATAAGAAGTATCACTTATCAATTCAGCTGTTTTTCAAACGATGCTTAATTGAAGAAACTTAAAATGTTTTGCTGATGACTGAAGGAAAGCAGATTGGCTTAGAAAGTTGATTGGGAGCTTGGAAGTATTACAAAGGAATAATGTTACACATGTACCCAGCTAATGCAATGAACAAGTTCTAATTCACTGGGCTCCAATATTCTGTATATGCCCAAGGGAAATGTAGACCCAGACTGCCTGAGGGAAATTTGGAATATTGAGATTTGGAGGAGGAATCAGGCACGTGAGCCTTCTTCTGATTCCTGGCTGAAGTGATAAGGTCATTTCCCTCTCTCATCTCCCTCCCCCATGTTTGGTATGTCACAGCAATGTTTCTCACCTATTTAGGCAAATAAGCTGAAAAATAAAGGCCAAGGAGAGAGTGGTCTTTTGAGTTGTGCCGTTTTGGAATGGCAACTCAAGGATGTTACTGTATTTCCTTGAGGGATATATGACAGCCACGACCTGAACAATTTCTCAATTGTTGGACCCTATCCTGGGGAACCTAGCCTCTCCCATCTCTGCTAACTGCTCACCTCCTCTCTGTGCTGAGTCTCCTCTCTACTAGGTTTTATTTTGTACAAAATATCACTTTTTTTGTCATACACCTCTGCCCCCGTTTACTATATTATCTGCTGTCCTTCACAGGGATATACTTAATTAGTTTACCAAAGGGAAATTTCTGGATAATTCAGATGACTTTCTATTATTTCACACCCAACAATCCACCCTTGTAAACAATATTTTCACAGCAATTCTGATTTGGAGTCATTATAAGGTCTCCTGCTTATAAAAGCAGGGGACAGGAAAAGTTGACAGTTAAGGGACACCTTTCCAGGCACTTGATCCAAATGCCCTAAAGAAATTCTGATTAGCTCAGCTTAACCTTTATGTTGAGTTTCTTGAGCCAGGTTTTTATCCCTAGTCCAGTAAACTCTGGTAGGGAATGGATAGGGCAAGACATTGGTTAAAACTAGATAATAGAAGCTGTTTTTGAAAAAGAATCTCTATTAAATGGGCAGAGAAACAAAGACTTCAAATGGAATTCAACATTCAACTGGCCCAAATCCCACGCTCCCTCCATTCCATTATATCATAATGATTGTTTTTGTCTGACTGTTTTCTTGATTTGACAGGCACGTCTTGGTGATTGCATTGGCTTTCATGGTTTTAACTACCATCTATACCCAGTTCTATATCTCCAGTGATGACCCCTTTCTGAATCTTAAACTTGAAACTAACTACCTGTTAGATATAGTCATTGGGGTGGCCTAGAGATCACATCAAACTGCACTTATAGAATTACTCTGAGAATGAGAACTAATTCATTTAAAGCATTGGAAACATTGCCTGAAAGAGTAGATGTCAATAAAATGGAGTGTTTATTTTTACTGTTTCCATCATGAGGCTCATCACCCCATCCCTACCAAATCTATCCTTCCTTCATATCCTCCCAGCTCAGGTAACTCACTGCCACTCACCCAGCTGACCACACCAGAACCCTGGGTGCCATGCTGAATCCTTTCCTCTCTGCCACCCCACACATCCTACTAACTATCTACCAAATATTTTTTGAATTTTTATGTTCTCAGGTATTACCATCAATGCTGTCCTAAAGGCCCAAAGGGAAAATAAACATTTCTGAGAAGAAAACAACAGTAGCAGGGACAAGGCCATTGATAGCAGAGTCCTGCCATTGACGGCACGACGGCACGAGATAAGGAATGCCGAGGTAACGAAGTGGAAGAAAGTCTGGCAGAACCAGGAAGGTGCTGACTCAGCTCAGACAATGACTGAGACCGGGGGTCTGCAAGTGAAATTAGATGAGCACAACCTGATCAAGCTCTGGCTGCCCACAAGGAACATCAGACAACTGAACTGCAACCCTCTGCATGCTCATGGGGGGCGGGGGAGGGAGTGTTGACCATGTGGTACCTTAAAAAGGAGGTCCTGACTTTGGGACTCTTAATTTCATTTTCTTGTTATGATTTTTTTTTTCTTTTTTTTGTGGTACGCGGGCCTCTCACTGTTGTGGCCTCTCCCGTTGCGGAGCACAGGCTCCGGACGCGCAGGCTCAGCGGCCATGGCTCACGGGCCCAGCCGCTCCACGGCATGTGGGATCCTCCCAGACCGGGGCACGAACCCGCATCCCCTGCATGGGCAGGCGGATTCTCAACCACTGCGCCATCAGGGAAGCCCTCTTGTTATGATTTTCATTTGAGTATTAGAAACACCATCATACCTCATCCCTAGAATTATGCTGCCTCCCTTTAATTGTTTGACCAAGTGTAGCAAAAGAAAAATGAAATCTCTCTCAGTTGTGTTTCACACTGCTGAAATACTGTAATTTCATAAGGAACTTACCACGTGCTAAATAGGAAAAAAGGAAAATGATTACAGAAATACAAACATCTTCATCACAATTATTTTTCTAAGTTATCGGGTTTTGACGCCACATTATGAATTTAGGATTCAAAATACCAGTATAGCTTGCCTTCTCTCCCAACCCCAGCCTGTCTCCTCTTGGGAGATGAAATCTTATCTTTCACCTGCCTAGGACCAGGACCAGTCTCCCAGACAAACTGAATCCTTTTAGGGTTTTTTTTTTTTATTTATTTTGGTTTAAGACAAAATTACAAATTCTAGGGAGACCACTCTCCATTCCTTTCTAGTTCCTGATCCACGATACCTGACCCTTCGGAGATAATAGCAGGAAGATTCCTGTGACTGATGCCACAGTGCCGCTGTTCTACCCAGCTAAAGAAGAACACTAAATCTCCTCTCTACTTGAGACTTGATGCTCTGTGGGGCCTCATCAGAGGTTCCCTATTTTGAAATCTGTATCTAACGCAGCCTTAATGTTGTAATATTCATGGAAACTAATTAAACCCCCCAATCACACTGATACAGTATCTTCACAAACACCCCCAGGACCTGCAGTTAGATTATTTTCATGAAATTATTCTGCAGCAAAGTATATGTTAAGAGTTGAAAGCAACCTTTAAAAACAGTTAGTCCAATGTATTTGTCCTAAAAATAAGAATTCTTAAATCCAGGAAACTCAGCTACTTCACCCCATCCCAGAATCTCCTCCTCTCACTAACCTTACTAACTCCTACCATTACCAACCATATCTTTGGTGTCCCATAGAGAGATCTGTGAGCAGCCCAGATCTGTTGATAGCTTACATCCCAGGCTCTTTCAAGTAACTTCCTTTCATCTTTACCATTTTTATAACCCTGTCTCTAAACACATTCTTACATCTAACTTTGTCCTTTACTTCTGGATCTTTATTTACACCTTGGACCCATTTATCTAACATGACCCTTTTAATTTTATTTAGGTGTGTTTTTTGTCCTGGCCCCTGGCCACTGCTCCAACACTGCCCTGGTTGTTGATCCAAACCTTGTGTAAACCTGCACTGCCATCCTAGTCAAGGCCCCTATGACATACTTGTTCATGTATTACAGTAACTTCCAAATCTAATTTCAGAAAGAGTCCCCTAAATTGATACATTTATTTGTGTATTTACTAAATGTGAGGGTGTACCACATTAAAGTTTTAATATCTGTTAATCTTGATCATGCTATTGATATTATCTTTATTTAAGAGTCAGTATTACATAGCAATTAAGAACACAAGCTCTGTGTGGTACAACGGGAAACATATATCAATATTTTTTCCTTTTTCCTGGTTCCTGGTACAAGGCTTCTAAAACCCTTAAAATATCCGGAGTGATGAGTGTCTTTTGTATGAGATGACTGGTGGTTGAGGGCCCCTAGATAGCTTGAAGATGGGGCCTGGTCACCAGAAAGAACAAGACATGATTAGAGAATCAAAACTTTCAGACCTGGAGGGGTGGGATAGGGAGGGTGGGAGGGAGGGAGACGCAAGTGGGAAGAGATATGGGAATATATGTATGTATATAACTGATTCATTTTGTTGTGAAGCTGAAGCTAACATACCATTGTAAAGCAATT
This sequence comes from Lagenorhynchus albirostris, assembly GCF_949774975.1. Classification (NCBI taxonomy): domain Eukaryota; kingdom Metazoa; phylum Chordata; class Mammalia; order Artiodactyla; family Delphinidae; genus Lagenorhynchus; species Lagenorhynchus albirostris. The sequence goes on along the minus strand of NC_083112.1, from coordinate 45,960,669 downwards.
ATACTCCAATAAAGATGTTAAAAAAAAAAAAAAAAACTTTCAGACCCATCCCCTATCTCCCTGGGTTAATGGCCAATGGCCAGTGATTTAATCAATCGTGCCTACATTATGAAACCTCCATAAAAATGTTTAAAAACAATTGAGTTTCAGAGAGTTTCCACATCAGTGAGCACACTGAGGTGCTGGGAGGGTGGCATACTGGAAAAAGGCTTGGAATCTCGATGCCCCTTTCCCCATTCCTGGCCCTATTCACTCTTCCATTTGGTTGTTACTGAGTTATATCCTTCATAATAAACTGATAATAGTAAGTAAAACCACTTTCTTGAGTTCTGTGAGCTGCTCTAGCAAATCATTGAACCTAGGGGCGGGGTCCTGGGAACCCCCAATTTTTAGCCAAGTCAGAAAGAAATGTGGATAACCTGGAACCCAGTGCAGTGAAGGAGGTCTGTGGGACTGAGCCTTTAAACCTATGAAGTCAGACACTAATCTGGGTAGTTAGTGTCAGAATTGGATTAAATTGTAGGATATCCAATTGGTGTACAGAGTTGGAGAATCAATTGGTATGAGGAAAACTCCCACACATTTTGTGTCAGAGTGTTGTGAATGAAGCCAGCTTATCCAGATTTATAAGGTTCAAATCCAGATTTCACCAATTATCAGCTATGTGGCTGAACAGGGCAAGAGGAAGACATTTAGAGACCTAAACACTGAAAAAATTTAAATGCCCAATTCTAAGTGGGATTTCAAATAAAAACAATTCTAAACCAATAAAATAATCCTGGAGATCACTCCAATGCATTTAAGAAGGAAAAAAAAATAGATTTTTCTAATTATTTATCCTTAGATTTTTTTCCTTGGATTGTACTATAAGCATGTGCTCATTTTGTTTCCTGGGACTGAGGCTTCCAAAATAAGCCCTACTATTAAAAACCACTTTGCAAAATATTTTTTTCATATCCCACTCATTCCTATGCTCTGTACCCTCTTTATTTCTCACCAGCTTTGACCTTAGCTTTACCACCATTGTATTTGGAGTCTTTCATGTATCCCACATACATTGGATATTTGTAACTCTGCTTCCCAGTATTATGATCCTGGCTGTTGATCATGCCCTGGTTTTTCAAGAGCTAGGTTTTGTCTCTCTTAACTGCCAAGCCATCCTTGATTTTCTCTTTTTGACTTCCATTTTAGAACTAAGAACTTATAGCAACAGTATTATTTAGCTTATGTTGGGCTAAATTTGAAAATCTACAACAAATCAAAGCAATGTCTTTGTAAATTTAATACATTATTACAGCCTACTGATTAAGACATTTTGTGGCATGGACTTGCCAACATGAAGATGCTTCCTGGATATTTAAGATGTTATTGACTTCTAAGCTTCTGTTACCACATTAAGATGAAAATTGAATTTGGCATCTTTTGCTCTTGCTTGTTTCAGCTTTCTAAAATCCTTGTGGTAGCACTGGGACTGTCAAATCTAGTCTTGCCCAACCTCCTCTCCCAGCTTTAATTAAGGAATAAGCCAATTAAACTCTTTCCCAGGAATCTGAATTTCTATGAAGTTACAAATGATGAAATTTATTCCATTACCAGTTAGTAAAAGAAGCTATCCATGAGTTCCTGACTGAGATCCCCAAAGCTGCATATAATTCCTTTCAATACTCAGTTTTAGTTCTTAAGCCTTTCCTTTGAGTATATGAGTTACCTAGTACCCTTTCCATAAAGCCCTTTTTGTTTTTCTTTCTGTTTCATACAACCAAAGAATTCTAACTAAAACAAAAAGTTTTTCATTAATTTTTGCCATTGACATATCTCCTTCAAGTGTCAGAGCTATGCTTAATCTCCAAATGCCAACAGGCATTGAGAATAGTGTCACATTTAGAATAGGTCGATACATATCAACAAAGGCGACTTTTGTAGTTATCGCAGGAGTCAAGCTTCAAGATCACTTCTATACTCTGCCTGTGTAATGTACACATAGGATATGATCAGAAGTCTCTTTGAGGATCCTTCTTCATAGATAATGTTGCATCCTTGGTTATATAAGCATTCATGCAATGATGGATTTATTAATACATGATACACTGCAAGATTTGTTTCTATGCTTATGAAAGTCCTGTACTATCTATGTACAATATACCAGATTATATTGGTTTATTCTCCATAAGCACAGAAACAAAAGAAGTAATCATCATGAAAAAGATCAGTAGATTTAATTACTTTAAAATTTTAAAGCTCTGAATATCAAAAGAAAATATTCAAATCTTTTAATTTAGTAATTCTACTCTTAGAAATTCAGTCTCTGTTTTCCAAATATTAGGCAAAGTTGACAAACAATCTAAATATGTAATAATAAGGAGAGTTGTGTTATTCAATGGAGTTTTGCACAGCCACTCAAAATGCTCATATTCTGGCATGGAAATTTGGAAGACAGCTGAAGTTTACATTCTAACTCCACCACTTTCTTCAAAGACCTTGAGCAAATTACTTGACCAGTTTGTGCCTTATTGCTTTCCTCTGTAAAATGGAGATAGCAGTAATGCACATAATATTGTTATGAGATTTAAATGTGTTACTATATGTAAAATTATTAAAATAGTGCCTGGTGCAAGCATTAAGGAAGACAGAAAACTGTATATGTTGTGTGATTATAACTTTGTTTAAAAACGAAATAGAGTACAATTTAAAATCCTAGAGAGATTCCTCAAGGTTTAAAAATTATTTAATGGGACAGTGGAATTGTGGCTGATTTTTTTCCACCAAGTTTCTTTATTTTTTTTAAAGACATTTTATAATGAAAAAATAGGACTTCCCTGAGTCACTTTTTATGCTAATCAAATCATTTGATTAACTGCACAAAATTACATATATAGCATCATCAACTCTCATGTAGCATCATTGAGAGTTAAGAGTGTGTCAATCAGAGAAACTTAGATTTCAAGTCATTTCTAATATGTCAAAATGACTTTTCTTTCTAGAAAATAGATCTTGATCAGAAAATCACATTGTTATTATTCCCCGGAGAAATTATGTCCTTTTGTGTATGCTATACTCAGTCCATACTTTCACATACAAGCTTCGGTTAAAATCAATGTTTGATGACTTTAAGTTAATTTTAATACAGAAAACATGTTAAAGGAGTGTATAGCACATGCCAGGACTACTCAGCATAACTTAAGGAAGGATAACGAATCCTTAGGAAGACACCAATCATCCCTGGTCAAGATCTATGTTAATTTTCAGAGAAGCTTTTAAGGGAAAGATTTTCCGATTTGGAAAACACTTCAAAAGAACTTAAAGTGCTCTTGGGTCTGGTTGAAACCTCATTTGCAATGATCAGAGCTGTGTACCAGCTATACTATGATTTCTGATAATGGGTTCTGCTTTAATTTCTGTTGTTTCAGGAACTTCTGTAGATAAAGCTCATCTAAGCTTGTCAGTCTATCACTCTGAGATGGTTAGAGTGTTAGAAGCAGACTAATTGGGATGGCTTAACACTGTCTATAGGAGGAGAAAATCCTCCATGACTTACCCCAGAAAAATAGTTACCACTCACTGAGTGCTTAGAAGGTGTCCAATATCTTACCTAATGTGAAAGGTTTGACGTGAAAACTCCCAATGAAGCTTTACGAATTTTCTTTGTTTCAACCAGCTTTTTCCCAGGACTTCTTAAGGACCAAGAAGAAAGGCACAACCTTTTTTCAAAGTTTGTCTGCTCCTGCCTACTATCTCTTCCCACACAGAAACATCAATAAAATGAGATAGAGATCAAGGAGCAGAGGACCTTCTATTGAGATCCTTGGCTCAAGGGCATAGATTCCCATAGATTAAAGGGCTACTGGAGAACTTCCCTGGAGGCAGCCTAGGCTGACCACTAGCCAGCTGTGATATTCCTCTGCAGACAGGACAGCACAATACTCCATTCTGATGATGTGTGCCGAAATCCAGGATCTGTACCTATGTGGGCCTTCCTTTCCTCTGTGTGCATCAAATTGATTACTTGAAATTTCTTGTTTCTTTTTGTTATTTCAAAAACCACTTTTGGGAATCTGCCTGATAGCCCAGTCTCTACTTGGGGGTAGGAAACAGTGAAGAGAGCTAATGTTTATTCTATTCCAAAGATTATGGTCCTTTTCTTTTCTTTCTGGCTATGCTTGGCTCCTATCCTACAAAGGCTACTTCCCTTCCCCACAGAATCCCATTCCCATCCTGTTGATTGACATCTCCTAAATATAGCCCAAACCCTAAATATCAGCTGCTGTTCTAGATGCCCATTAATATCATTGACTTACCGACCTCCTTTCTTGGATCACATTTCATCATTTCAGTTGTTTGCATGAAAAATGCTATTCCCATTGAATGCCTTGCTTTATACTAAACAGGACCTCATTTCTCAGCCCCTTAATTTAGGTCAGTCTTTCTGCACTATCAAGCTGATATGGGGTCGCATCCTAGCTCTTCCACAGCAACTTACAATCAGCTAAACTTCAAATCCTGAAGCTTGAATTTAATACAGTGTCATATGTAAAACGGAATTTTGCAATAAATTTAAGGAAATGGAACTTAATGTATCTTAATAGCTCTTCTTGAGTCTATACTTTCAGTTGATAATAAGCCACATCACTGAGGAAATTATTTCAATGATTGAATGTATCTTCTAACACAATTTTAATTTGTTAAAATCCATAAATAAGAATCTTTTTTAAAATATATGCATAACAGCTTCTGAAGTAGTTATGTATTTCTTTTAAATCAGAAGAATTGATTATTAAAATATGTTCATGTAACTTAAACCACATATATCTTAGCAAATGAAATATATTCATTATAAGAAATACTGAGTTATATCTTTCAGTAGAAACTTTGTTAATTGATCTTCACTTAACCAATTTCCAAGCAACAAATTTAAAGCTGGCTAATTAAAAGAGAAAAGCAATTTATTGAATAGATAGGCTCTGCAAATATTCAGGAAAAGGGAAGCTTGAAAGCCAGCCAACCAAACTAGGGTAATACTTTAGGCATTTGGAACCCTGGACACTGCATGAATGCCCATTCATGAAGACACTGATGCTCAACACCACATGAATCTTCTATTTCTAGCCTCTGAACATTGCAGTCTTCACTGTGAGCAATTTCTCAGCTATCCTCAATGTTATATTCTCCTAAAAGCCAAAATCCTGATCAGGAGAGACTGATTATCTGACGCTCCTGGAGTTACTTTTGCCCCAGCTCCAGGAGATAAGGAGAGACTAGGGCTTCCTCTTTGGCTTTCACAGGGAGAGGTGAAAGGATGGATGGCCTTTCAACAAGACTCTCACAAAGGGGCTTCCCCCAGCTAAGAAAAGCACGTGGATATTAGGCTACAAAAAAGGACAGTTGTCCACCCAGGTAACTATACTTACTCACTCCATTCCTTTTCACTTCAGATTAAGCTTTCCCACTTTATACCCAAGGGATTTAATTTTTAAAAGTCATAATTAGAAAATTTTTATATTTCTACATTAGTTGTCTAGATAGAGAAGAAAGGGATACATATGTGTACATATGTACCCAGGAATACACAGACACACACATGATATATATGAAAATCTAGGATTGAAATGAGTTTGCAAATTGATTTCAAGGACAATATGAGGAGAAGAATATGAGAGGAATTCTGGTTCTGCTAATGGCTATTAGGTAATTCAGAGCACATTTCATTAAATTCATCAACAGAAAAATAAATTTTTAACTTACTTCAAAATATCAGTAATGTTACAAGATAGCAAAGGAAAAGTAGATGAGAGCCAATGGGAGAACAGAGGCCCATGGGAGGGAATAATACTGGCATTTATGGTCACATTTACCCAGAGGGTATTTGGTAAATCAGAGGAGCTGATTTGAGGTGGAGAAACTGAGCAATAATTTTGAAAGCTTGTAGAGCTGAGAGTCAGGGATTGGAGTCCAGAACCTGTTGAAAACAGGCCCCAAATATGCCCCAATCACATTAAGTTGGCAATTCCAAAAGACTTCTCTGTAGTAGCAAAAATGAAACGAAAATGTAGGCTTTTACAGGAAGTGTGGCTCAGCTTCAAATTACTTCAATCTAAGAAAACGTTTTAACTAATTGTCATGTGTCCTTTACATGTCATTTGTTCAAACACAAGTGATCTCTGGAGGACTCTCTTAGACCACAGAGTATTTCTATGTGTAATTTTTGCAATTACAATGTTTCCCACAGCATAAAAAATTAACAAGGCACACAGTGAGACAAGGCATAAATTAAAACTAGCAGAAACAAGAAATAATAAAAACAGCCCTGTATGGCTTCCAAATATTGAAGTAATCTCTTTTTGTCTATAGAACTTCAAATCATCATCTCTTCTATGTACAAGAAAATAAAAGACAATTTGAGAATGCCAGCAAAGGCCTGGAAACTGTTTTTTAAAAAAAAAGAAATTCAAGGATTGACCTTTAAAATAACTGAAATGAGAATTTGGTGGATAAATTTAACATATTAGACAACAATGAAGAGGAAATTAGTAGATTAGAAGATAGGTTAAAAGAAAACATCCACCAGATAGGATAGAGAAACAAAACAATGGAAAGTACAAA